>NC_052112.1:6604129-6614237 GCF_012273895.1 Zerene cesonia | reverse complement strand
AACGGCTTGACCGATTCTTATGAAATTTTGTGTGCATATCGGGTATGTTTGAGAATCGGCTAACATTTATTTTTCATATCTCGAAATGATCAGAGTAAGGCAGAACAGCGTTTGCCGGGTGCAGCTAGTGTACATATAATTTGTTTTCATACCGCACAACAGAAAGAATCAACAGAATTTGTACAAATATGTGAAATACAATTTTAATTTGTTCTGTTAGAAATGTTTAAATTAGAAAAGAATAAATGAAATGCACACGCTTACATATTGTCCTATCTCAAATTTTATTTTTCAATCGACTTCAAAAAAAAGTTTGAGGTTATCAATTTGACTGTACTTATTCTTTTATGTTTTCACCTCGTAAATTTTAACTGATTTTTATGATTTGTTTCTATTTGAAAGCTAGTGAATGCCAAGTCCCACTTAAATTTGGTTCCGGTAATTTTAAACCGTTTTAGGTTTTTGTTAAAAAAATATCGTTTTGATGCCTAATTAAGCGACCAAATTTTGACTGACCCCCTGCTAGGACACAGGCTTCCTATGAGGTCATAAACCATGCTGGCTAAGTGCGAGTTGGCAGATATCACATACCGTCGAATTTTTGATTCTCAGACATACCGGTTGAGGAAACTGATGTTTCCCTTCACCGTTTCGAGCAGTGGTGATGTTATCCACATTATACATTCAAATATTTTTTTATGAATTACACAATTTGAAAAACCTTCATCTCAAAAGTTTTCAAAAATAGAATTGCCTAAACACAAAGCAAATCGCCATTATCTGATAAGACAATAGACGAACTATCGATTTTGCACTTCGCTCTAAATTGATAGTGAATCGTGTGAATCAACTTGAACTCGAATGAATGTCTGAGCCTTAGTTGAAATACACTTGGATTTATTATGAACGAGTGAATTCATCACAAACATATTTGTTTTCTAGCTATAATTGGAGGAGCTATTAAATTAAATCAGAGCAGTAATTTATTTAATTAAAGAAGGAATAAAAACGACTACGTTGGTCAGTCATAATTAAACGTTTAATATATTAAGATAAATTTAATTATTTTATTGAGTATTCTTCGTATATTATAATACCGGCATTAAAACTATAATTGATTTATATATAATGGGATAAGAAATTATGACGTATACTAAGAATGATACAATTTTTATGTTTGTTAATTTTATAGCTAAAACGAATCTAGTTTTTAGTTTGAAAATTGTGTAAAATATTTTAGACATGGTCATAGTTATTACATGTTATTAAAAGGAAAATAACAAAAAAATTGTATTTGCGAGAGCGTAGAATTTTTATATGTTTACATTCGAATAATACAAAAATGTATCCACAATATCACGTTGACCATAAAACTTTGTACGTTCTCGTTCAACTATTTATATTTAGTCCATGGTAAAACGTAATTTACGTAAGTATGTCTTCATGAATTCCTAATGACCAATAGTTTCAGACTTGGACAGAAATACAAATAGATAGAAGATACATAATATAAAAGCAATCGCGTAAGTTGAATGTACCATTCAGTGGTTAGGTCGACAAACTTACGGCAAAATGTTGTTTGGTGAGAAGAATATCGATTCGATATTATCTAAGGCGAAGGTGGGCCTTTAGTTGAGTGTGTAAAGCCTTATTGGGCGCATTTTACTTATACTTCATTTGATTGAAAGATTATATCTTAATAAAATTACAAAAAAATGCATGAAAAATCGAATGGTTATAGATTGATAATAGTATATAGCAGGTTTATGTATGTAAGTATACAAGGTGTTCCACATGTGGTGTACTATTCTCAAAGGCACTTATAGTTTCCCATATGATAACGTAATAAATAATCATACAACAAAACGACGTTACAAACTGTATTTTTATATCACTAACTTCGCGCAGCCGAGATTTACCACTCCGTTAATGCAGTCAGTAATGTAAGCGTGAGCACGGGTTGCAAAGGTCGGTGGGTTGTCAATATGAACATATAAGGTTGTAAGAATTTATTGAATATTTGCCGCTGTCAGGGGGTCAATGTGTTGTCCACTGAAAATCAGGGGAGGGTCTAAGTTCCTTTAATGGGCTTAGACTTTAATATATTGAGTGGATCTCCTTTTATACTAGGTTAATTAAGCGTTTTTTATATCAAATTATTTTTATGACTTTACCTGGTATAAATAAATATATTTTTTTATTTCTTTCTTTTAGAAAAATGCGTCATGGATTTTATAAGTATTCTTACGTAATACGCGTACGTAAAACTATAAGTAACATTGAGCATAGTTGATCACATTCGGGAGACCCTGTGTAATATGTATGTGTATATAACATAAAGCGAAAACGACTTTTTATCATTTATTACTTTATATAACTCTAAGTTTGCGGATTTCATCGTGATGCGTACATACGTAACCGTATAAGACAGCGCCCGCCACTACAAGTTTAGCGGCAAAACCCACGCCGATTTACTTATTCATGCATCTATGATTCCTCGGAGGGAGAGTATTGCTCCTGCCTCGAGGCCGTCATCAACGCAACACGTTGGGAGGGTTTTATTAAATTTTATATCGCTCCTGGATGTAGCGCGCTTTTAAATTCCATTTATAAAATGTTGTTGAATATCCGTAAACGGTTTTTATATTTCTAATCTTCAAGTCGTTTAATTTCAAATGCAATGGGTTTTGCCATTACAGACACCGTTTTTATGTAAGTGACTTAAGTGCAAAATGTGATTTTGTCAAAGTGCATTCACTTATATTTCACTATAAATATATTATATATGAGATAAAAATAAGCCATGGATTCAACAAAGCTTTTCTGGGGTTCATTTGGCACGGTGAAAAGTTTACACCACATTAATTCGTGATGCGGTTCTTGGCCCGTAGCCACTGCGCTACGTTCAATCGGAATTTCAAATGAAAAGTCATTTTTCTGATATAATTTTAGCGTGTGTCATTTGAGTCATGCAAAGGATTTAATTATAGAAATAAACGTATACAGAGCATTCATATAAAAATTTTATGCAAATTACTTTTATTTTATTATCTTTGTTTAAAATAAAATACTTTGAACACATGCGCTACATGAATAGAAGTCTTCAAAGGAAACCTCGAGCTCAACCTAAGAAAGATACCGAACAAACGATGTGCATATTTTAGATTCAATTTGCACCCTCAACTGAGAGAAGTACACCCAATGGTGGCTCTCATAAATCTTAGTTCTTTGTGTACAAAGAACAAATTGTAGAATTTGTGTTTTGACTCAGGAAGGTTAGTAGAAGATACGTTACATATCTATACGTTTTTAATGTAGATGTAATTTATTTCATTAAAGTAAAAGGGAAAATTATTTAACATGACCATAAAATTATTGTTATAAATGTTGTTTTTTAAGAATCCAGCATACAATTAGTAAAACCTTGGTAGGTTGTAAGCAAGGACTTTATCGTCCTTGCTTACGACATCACGCACGCAAAGCAAAGTTTGAGGGTGAAGCGACAGGGATGCGGGTTGGCTCGCTGCCAAAATTCGTTCGGCGTGAGCCTTAACCGCATCCAATTCTTACTACATTCGTCATTTTCATTCTTCTCTAATTATGGCTAGAGTGCTGCTTTATGAATGTGTATTGATGTACATATACTCAGAGTATGACGATATATTTCGAAAGGACGATTGTCAAGCGGAATTATTTTACCTCCCTTGCATAAAGAAATATTGTAAAGCGGAGAATATACACAGATTATCATATTTAAGACGTATTCTCTAATATAATATAACAGAATATTAAAATAATCTATGTTTAGAGAAAAGCTGATTAGATTGACTCAAATGGCTTAATTGTAGCAGCGTAGAAGCGTAAAAAAACGAAGCACATTAATATTGCTGCTTTGTCCACATCCCGATTAGGTGGTTAGGTTAGGTTAGGTTATTACTTTAAATCTCACTATAGCTTCAGACTTTATATAAAATGGAAAAATTTCGCCTATATCAGTAACTGATAATCGTAGATGAGAATAGATAGAGAATAATATTTATATTTGAAAATGTTTGTTTTTGAAAAGGAGTCATTTTGGATTGAGTTCTATCATTATTTACCTGAATTTTGATGTAGGAGACATACTGGCGCTAAAATATTGCCATATGTAGGTAATCGACATTGACCCGATGTCACTCCAAAAGTAGGTTAGGGGAGTGTTGATGACGCCTTACGATAGTTCTGCACCTGAACGTTCATACCTACGTACCTCATAAATTGTCAATGAAAGAAGTGTCTCTCAATCTCAACTAGAACTGCGGAAACATTTGTAAAATTTTTGGGATATTACCCCCAATTTTTTACTTAAACAGTCACGATATAGATAGTGTTAACTGTCCTTTTTGAGTGTCTGCAAACAATTACAATTTTTGCCTAACATTAATTCTGTACAGAAAGCTTTCTTTTTATATAAATTTTACATTATCGCACCTACAAAAAATAAAAGCTTTTGAGCGGTCCAAAAATTATTTATTGTTTTGTATACACATATGTGACACGTATACTTATATTATTTTTTTTTCGAATTTAAAGACCGTCACCATAACGGTTAAGTTATACCTAGCCTAATATTATGTTATCTGTGCTAACATACTTATGCCGCATTTCATAAAGAGCTCAAAGGATCCAAAAAGACCAGGAAATTGAAGTAGCAATCATTTAAAAAATTTTATGGTATAGGTAGTAAACGCCACATTAATGAAAGATATTCGAACAATTCGGCACAAGAATTACAATATGGAAATAGTTTTGATAACCACAAAGGTGTGAGCTTGAAATAGAGTTGAATGCAAAATGTATTTCGAAACGGCGCTGTGAAAACATTTCATTCGCAGTATTTGTGTGTAGATTTCTCATGTGCCAAAACAATATACAAGTAACTATCTTGTTACATGTTCAGCATTTTCATATTATAGATACGTTGTTTATTTCTTTGTTGGGTTAATAAACTGTGAATTGTATTAGAATGCATACTAATGGATTTTATAGTTATAAAGCATAAGGATCAAATTAAAGCTTATGTTATAAATTCTCATGTTCGAATGAATATTGTTTTGATTTTGTTATTTAATCGACGATTTATATTTATACGACGTAGGCGTATTTTTTTTGCTTATGATAATTGTTGCACTGTTGGTTAGTCCCATTTTAAAATTTGGTGAAGTACTTCCTTCCAGAATTCACGGAGATCTTTTTTGTGGAAAATAGTTATTCATGACAAAACAAATGTTCATGGGCGGTGGTAGCGCTTAACATCAGGCGAATCACCTGCCCCATTGTCGACGATGACATTAAAAAAAAAAACTTTCAATACAAGTACTATATAGGGTATATATACTTACTTAAATAATTCATTCAATGTCGAATTGAGATTTAAACAATATTTTATTTAATTTATTCAATGTTTGTTATACACCGATTTAAAATAGTTATTGCTAGATATATCATTACTAAAAGTAATTAGCTTAAAGCAGTATACTTTAGTTGAAATATTATTATATGTATTTTTAAAGGAAGTCTGAAATTGTCATACTACGGCGCACTTACATTACAGATTTAACACACCATAAAACATTAAATATTGAATATATAGCAAATAACAAATAAGCAGTTAAATATGTAAAAAATTAACAACAAAGTACGAAGCATAAAACCAAGCGTTCAAAGACATGCCCAGCTTAAATGCATTCTAGAAAAATCGTACTTAAAAACTTAGTCAAAAGTCTCCTGGTCTTAACAGCGTTTGTCGTAAACGACATTGTTTTAATCTGTAACTTATTTCTTTCTAATTAGTAGAAATAAATTATACTCAACTTTTCCAACTCCTTCTATAGGACTGATTTCATAAAAAGCTGTTTTCATACATTACAAAGGCAACTTAACTATAGCTAACTCTAACTTGGGTAAATGTGGTCTAACAAAATAGATGAAAGTAAAAATGTTTTTTACCGTCGCCTAAATAATACATACATATGTTTCTTAAGATTATCGTATACAATTAAATAAGTTTTTATGTATGACACTAAGTTATGTGTTTGTAAATTACGAGGTTAAATAAATGACTCATTTATTTAATGACATAAGATATCATATAGGAAAAGATAAAAACACATTCTACTACCAAACCAAGTTTTTAATATAAAAATTTTAAAGAGCCTTGCGACTTTTAATTCATCATACGAGCGCTTAAGTATGGCAGTATAAGCTTAGTTAAAGCTTAAAGTTTTAAATAAAAACATACTCCTAAATTAAAAAGTACTGATGTGATGGAGCCTCAAGTCTCCTCGACACGTGAGATATGAAACCGAGTAAATCCACTGAGTGTGCAGTTAGCGCTATCCGAACCATGACAGTTTTGCAAATGGCTGCCCGACAGCGTCCACAGGGAATATTAATTTGCGTTTTTCCCACTTAAATTACGGTAAAGTGAATTGTGCTGACTACCGATCTATGATTTCTATTATATGTCCCTTTTGTGTTAGAAGATTTGTAATTTGTTACTTTGGTGGCAATTGTGATTAGAAGTTCAATCTTTTCAATTTATCTTCAAGTTCTTCTTACCTCTTGTATTATATTTAATTCCATTCACGACTAAACAAGCAACGTATGATTTTGAAGAAAAATTGTTCAAGTACCAGTCGTATTCGCGACACCAAGGGTTTCGTACAAATAAGCTAAAGGGTAACTGCAAAAAACATTGTCAATCATCCAATATACGACCGTGGCAACCTTTTTTAAGCTTGAATTTTTTAATATTTGCTGTTGTAGCTACCTAAATATTACGGTTCACGTACAGTCTGGTAACAGACAGACATAGAGACAGATAGACAGTGAAATCGTATTACTAGGGTTTAATCCTTCGAGTAAGACACCCTAAAAATGTCGTCGATATTTATTTACTATTCGATGCAAGTAGCTGTAGATACATAAGCTAATTAATAGTTGTATTATATTCACCTAATGTAAGCAGAATAAAATTCTTTTAACCGCTATGCTAGCTCATGTTTTTCAGCAAAGTCACTAATAATAAGCAATCGCGAGGGGAGCGAATCGTTTCTTCATTATAGAAAGGGGCATTCAAGGATACAAAAGCCAGTGACAGACGGGATTCAATGAAACACATTAGAGAATATAAACACGCTAAATAATCGTAAAAACGCTATAAAACTGTTCGACTAATAAGTATACTTTCCAATTAACGACGTCTGTTTGTGACTGACGATTGTTACAGTCTGAAATGTAAGTGTCACAAAGGGTCGAGTACACTTTTATGACAAATGAATGTAGGTCTTGGGTGCATTTAGTTTTTTCGATATGGCGTTGAACTCGTCGTGACACTTTGAAAATGAGTTTTACGCTGTAAAAAATGACTGTCACTTTGTCGTCGGACAAGATCTAATCTGTGAATTCTAGATTCTAGTAAATGTTAATGGGACAAATTATTCTGTCAGTAACTTAAATCAACTCGGAGATAGATGATAAAGGCCGTTCGAGGGGGTTTGTTTACTGTTTCCTTGAAAAACCGTATCCCTTTTGTAACTTATTATTAGCTCATGCCTTTATATGCATTTAATGCAAAGTTAAAGACTTTGGTCTTAATGAAAGCGTTAATCTCAGATCGATTTCAAAAATGCTTTCAACGTTGCATATGTACCTGATCTCTGAATGTTATATATGTATATAGATACATACTAGCTGTGACCCGCGGTTGAAACCGCGTAAGCGTGCTGCGTAACCGTATCCCGTAGGAATATCGGTAATATAAAAAGTGCCTATGTGTTATTTCAGTTGTCCAGCTATCTACGAAGCAAAATAGTATTATTATTCATCAATAGATGTCAGGAAAAAAAAACACGAATAAAACACGAATATGACATTATTTCAGTTGTCCAGCTATCTACGAAGCAAAATAGCATTATTATTCACCAATAGATGTCAGGAAAAAAAAAAACACGAATAAAACACGAATATGACATTTTCTAAAAAAAATTCCTAGCTAGATCGATTTATCGCCCCCGAAACCCCCTGTATACTAAATTTCATGAAAATCGTTGGAGCCTATTCCGAGATTCCAATTCTTGTAATTATATATATATATATTTTTCAAGAATTGCTCGTTTAAAGGTATAAGATATATACATATAATAGAAAAATTAATGTACCTATTCATTACGCCTATATAAATATGCATCTCAAATCTAAAAAAATACATAGTCCAGTCATTTTGTAGTTTTACCTAAGAGTTGTGAAAAACAAAAACGTTTTTGGCAGTTTTTGATATGCTTTCTTAAAATTTTCATCATTTCCACTCGCGGTGTGGTGGACATTGGAAAAATTACGTCTTGAAGAGAAAACATTTTATAGCACAAAAGATATCGACTAAGAACTGTGACAATATCTCTTGTAGAGAACTCTTTATAACAAATATGTCGTATGTACTGAGGATGATGAAATGAGAGAAAAATCCCAACAACATCTAATGTGATAATTTTCTCCGCAATGTGTTTTTACTTGATAACGAAGCATTTCTTACTCGGAAAAAAAGATATCGTCAGAAAATCAGCTCTATGATGCGATTTTTCGAATATGGCGACGCGAGCGAAAATATACGTGATGGAAAAGTCGCAATTCGAATAGAGAACGTCTCAAATATCAACAATTTTAGTTTTTTAAGTAGATGTCTCCAATAACATAAGTATTAAATAGATTTCCATAATAGAATAATTGTTTAAGTTTAGTTATTAGTAGCAGTAATAATTTTTAAATCAATGTGAAATGTTACCTATATTATAAAATCACGTATAAAAGGTAACTGAAATAGCTCCGTCATGAACAAATTAGCGATATATCGGACGCAATAGGTCTGCAGCGGATATCTGGCAGGGCGGGCAGGCGACGTCCGGCAGGATTAACCCCACTTCATTACAGAGTTATATTTAGAGTATTGACCGTTCGTGCCTGTCTCGACTTATATTAACGAAGCCTTTCGCGTCAATAGCGCTTCTATTGCTGGGCTAAATTTAGCTCTAAATCGTATTTCAGCCAAGCTTTTGATTTGCTTTGGTTTAGTTATGTTTAGCATAACCCCTGTGACATTCAAATCTGAATACCAGCTATTTCGATCGCATAATACTTGTCTTTGTGTGAAAAATTAAAACGGTAAATATAAAAAAAAAAACTGTCACATTTATATACCTAACCTACAAGTTAAAAGTTCAATTCCAATGACAACCCGTCGACGACCGCAAGGTATGACAGGTTGGATTAAAAATGTACGATGAAATGGCTCCCAAGCCAAGTTAACCTGTTCATCGTTTATTTTTTATTCAGTGACATTTTACGTTTTCATTCGTAACTGTTTTTTATTTTTCAGTCTATGCGGAAGTGAAATATTGAATTAATTTTGCTAACTATTCAAAATGTCTTAAGGATATGATTGATCCAATATTCAAATTCCATTTCATTCTATATGATTCATTCTATAAACCTTTTTAAAAGATTGATAAAAAAGAAGAAAGAGCTTAGCTTTGTAACTTTTGTGACGTCATATACGAACTATGGAAAGGTAAAGTCAGCATAAACTTAAAGGTGTGTAAATTCAAATGTGTATTACGTGCACATATGTTTGGCAAGTTTCAGCACCGGATGTTGTATAAGGTTGCGTGCGTTAAGCTGCGGAAAAGGCGTTACAATATTTCCTTTGATTTAATGCGACCGTTTAAGGTCTTGATCTTTTCGAAGTGTTACACAATACTGCTAAGTTTATTCAGTAATATCTAATAATAAAAATAAATAAATTAGAATACAATCAATATTCTGTGTTTTATCTTATACTTCCGTGCCCGTCTTGGTCTTTTATAATGATGTATTCCGTCTTTAACGAGGCAAAATCAAATAACAATGACGTTCTTTTAACATTGTTTCAGTATGAAAATATAATTGTGTTTTATTTTTTCAGGTTGCAGCAACTTTAATTATACTACTGGCACAACATAATGAAGTTTAATCATTTTCGAATTGAAGGAAATACCTATTTGAAAGGTAAGAATTTGCTAAATAGGTATATACC
>NC_052112.1:6599288-6603129 GCF_012273895.1 Zerene cesonia | reverse complement strand
AAGACGTAGGTTTTTTCTCGTATTTCGACACGAAATGTATAGTATGAAAATATAATATTAAACATCTAATGAAAATTTACATTTTTCATTACTCTTTTTTTCTTAAATATAGTATAATATCAAATACTTAATATTTAGATTCGATTTAAATGTACCGTATCTGGCTTAATGTTATTTATGCAACTAATTAATAGACTTATGATCATTATTCAAGCTTACATCCTCTATCCGTTTTTGTTATCAGTGGAAAGATAGATCACAATATTGTTCTTATTATTACGATTTATATGCCATTATTATTATCTATGCCTTTATTAATATCGATATCGAATTTCTAAATAAAAAAAAATTTGAAATACGTGTACTTGAATTCGGTTTTTGTTTAGTTCGGCATCTCTGACACTGTAGTAATATTGTTAAATACTATATAAATGATACGATGTATATATTTTTAGCCATACTTAAATATTTTTGATTGATTTTAAAAATCGTATTATTATTTTTGTATAAAACAGCTGGTTTTTCAATGATTTTGCAATGTGGGAGGGCGCTAGGGGGCGGCGGTATCGAACGTGGGCGCGCCGCCCCGCGCCACTGAAGCCCTACAGCGGAACCAGTCTGCGAACAGACCTCGTGCGCGGCTGTCGTGTCTCATTGCTCCGTAGACACTCGGGACACCCAACAATCAAATACACTCCATAGTATTCCCACGAAAATGGACTAGATCGTGTGATAAACTATACGAGCTTTTGTAAGGATACGAAGTTGAGGTGATTTTATCTCTTATAAAATTGGCAAACAATATTTATAGTGTGATAGCAATTAAAATGATTTGTGAGAAAGTGTTTTTCGCGTAAATAGGTAGCAGTGGCGGCGGTTCGTCTACGTCATGACACACGGTATGTTGAGAAACTTTGGCTTTCGTTTTCCATACAATTTTTTTTTTTTATTATAATATAATATATATTCTTAAATAATCTTTCAATGAAACGAACGAATAGAACTAATGTTACTTATAGTTTTGAATATTAAGTATATTAACACATGAATGTAAGTAGGTACGTATACAAATAGTGTCCCCCACATAGTAAAATGAGATCTCTAAAGAAATTAATAATAGAACGAAGAATATCGTACCGAAATAAAATTGAGTCACGATAGCCCTATTCAAAATATCTGGAAATGTTTGGAATTACTTGAGTATAATATTAAATTGCGAATATTACATTTATATTCTTTTATATTTAGTACCAGTTTTAAGTGTTTATCGTTTTTGTAAAAAAATCGCCTAATAGAATATCTTTTCTAATACAAAGTACAATTTCTGAGTCTCAATCGATCTGAGAAATGCGTCTGCATTGCTTTAGTGATATTTCAGTCGTCACAAGAAATTATTTTTATCGAAACTTGCCAAAAATATGGCTATTAATGTGAACATTAATAGTTCTAGTGTACTTTATGACATAAAGTCCCCTCCCCAGGAAAATTTATTTGATATTTTATAGAAATGTGTCTGGTAAATTATTGATTTTCTGTATTTAAATTGGCTATCATCATTTATCAGAACCAGTCCCAGTCATTTTTACCTATACATTTAACTAATAGAGACAAACACCGCTATAATTTAGATAAAGAGCTGTCATGTATAGTGTGTAGTAATTAGCTAAACTGATTTTTGAATTTATTCTCCGCAAAAATCTCAGTCAACGTTGGTCTTGATTTTTGACATCTTACTTATCAAGTGAGGAACAACCACTCTATCAAACTCTGTCGCGCTTTGAACAATTAAGTCTAGTGTGACCATGTCGTGAAGAGCCCCTAATAACAACGTTGAAATTATAAACGGAAGATATGAGAGAAATCAACAAATAATAAGATTTAAAGCTGATAAATAAATAATTAGGGGTCAAAGTTGACGATTAATCGTTTTTAAAATACAATTTGCGCTGTTATTTCTTTATGACAGAGTGATGAACAAATCTTTTGGCTTACTATTTCTATTTTCCGATTAAATGACCCGACCTTTTATTGACGACATGATGTCGTGCTTATCACACTTATCTGTTATCAATTGTCTATTAACTCAAATTTTTATGCATTAGATAATACAGTATTAATATGTTTAGCTAAACATTTACCGGTTCAATCGTTAAACATTTTTCCCCAAATTTTCCAATAGTTCTTCCAAAGAAACACGCACGCACACTTTATAAGAGATTACACCTAAACATGAAAGTGCCTTTACGCTCATAATAAATTAGAGCTAGATAATGTTTAAGGACTAAATAATATAAAATCATTACATATTAATGTAGAGAGGTTCAAAGGAAAACAAATTGCCCAACAATAAACCTTTTACTTGTAAGCTTTCAGGGATTTTCACCGGAACTATGATCGAATTATCTGAGGACCTTAAATATGTATGAAATGGTTGTATATAACTTAATATAATATTGGTTACGTTTTGCTGCGACAACTCTAGAATATAAACTTATTGCACAATATAAATCGACTTATAACTTAAAATTTAAAACATTTAGCTTTAAGTCTTGGCACAAGTTGCAGATTTTAGAATACATAGTTTGTTTTAATTTTGTAAGTATATTGATGTGGGAATATAAACGGGATTTATTCTATATCGCAATATTAAAAATGGTATAAATTTCCTTTTGTTTTATTAAGGTAAATTAAATCTGTTGTATTCAAATGTCTGCTATATATATATATTTAGGATAGAAATTTAAAATTTTAATATCTACTGTCTTTAGAGAATGTAAATATACAAACAGTATTTAAATTAAAATTTAAAAGGCTCCAACCTCATTTTGTGTTTCTTTGTCTTGAATTTTAAATTTGACAAATGAGAAAAAAACGCTTTAAAAACGGTTCATCCGGTTCATTCATTGAGTGCCACAATGTATCGATAGACATCGACATCAACTTATAACACCACTCAATGTTAATTTAAATTACATATTTAAATGAAACTCATATCATATGTTTAAGCTACCAAAAAACCGACGTTCATTAGAAACTATTGGTAGGTCTTAATTATTTAATTAAAAGACATGCCAAATTATGACAGTTGGATTTATGAATATATTATATGGGTATATATATAATTGCAAGTCGAACATTATTTAAAATCACGATGAGCTTGGACATTAATGTTTGAAAGCATTATTCATATTAAATGTGAGGTCCCACTGTGTAGTAGTTGCAATTTTAATGCATCATGACACTGAACCTAAAATCGATTTTATATAAATAGAAAGGTAGACAGCTGGTGTTGTTTTGAACGGAAATGATTGATGAATTTAAATTCGATTATTCTTAATTAATATAATTGCTGAAATTAGTATGGTTTGACATTCGTTGAAATAATTATTTAAATTCATAAAATTGCTGTCGATATTGGGTGTACATGAGTTTGAACATGGTTGAAACATTGGTCCTTTTTCTATACAAATTATATAGAGCAGATGGTTTATATGTTTAATAACATCTATTAAACATCTCCGAATTTAACAAGTGCGAAGATATAGGAAAAAGCTAGTTAGAATATATATATTAATTTTTTGTTATAATTCTTTGCGTCACATGCGTCGTAGACATCAGTAGACCCTCTGCGTGTGCTACACAAGGTTCGTAAGTTTGAGCCGCACTATTAATGCACTGAAAAGTGTGATATTATCACTCGGAGTAGGCGGTTAGAGGTGTATAACATTAATTAATAGAAAATACATGTTTCTACAAGATAATTATTTTCTGTACATTAGAGCAAGCATCTTCTTTTCTAGAAAGCAATCTATTTTACCAAACATATACGTTTCGATAATAA
>NC_052112.1:6572029-6598288 GCF_012273895.1 Zerene cesonia | reverse complement strand
ATAATGAAGTTTAATCATTTTCGAATTGAAGGAAATACCTATTTGAAAGGTAAGAATTTGCTAAATAGGTATATACCTGTCTTTAGAACTATTTCACCATTTTACTTTTGTGGTTTAAACAATAAAGGAAATTGAACAATATACGAGTAAATGGAAAAGCGCTTTATATCGTTAATAAGAATTGCGGATTTTTCAAAATTTTATTTCTTCTCTATTTCATTATTAAAACAATCCTAGTGTATTTGATTTCTACTATATACGTATTAGTTCAATATAATAAAATTAAAAGTGCCTCCTATTTTGATATTCGAACATTACACTAGCAGATAATACGAGTACTACGTTCATTTTATCTGTAGCATCAGCCAGGCTGAAACATTGCTTTCATGCTAAAAATAAAATCAGTGTTAAAAGGGCGCAAGTGCAATATAAATCCTTTGAAACCGTTGCACGTGTAAAACGTAATTCACTATTAAACGAGTTTCAGTTTCGAGAAGCACCGCTAAAGTAGCAATGCACAATAGACACAATGTTTTAGCGATAGTGTTGGAGCTTTTGTTCATTAGGAAAGAGTGTTGTTACGTCACTTCAATACGCTCTTCAAACAATACGCTGTTATTCGCAATCTAAACTTACGTGATAGAATGGTTAAAAGGATTTTTATATCGGTGATACTGTGTTTTAAATGTAAGCTAATATGGTTCGTGTGATTTTAAATATAACACAAATGATCTGAGAGATGAAATTCAGAGTGAGGTCTGAATTTTTCCACAAAAATGTCTGATTAGTATCTTTAAGCATAATTAACGATGCTTCTCAAAATTCAATGCGCATTATCAATTGCATTTCTGAGTGCAAAAAGTTGTGTATAAAACATATATTGGTCACAGATTGATAATATGTAAATTGTATTATATTATCAATACATATCAATAATATCACACACAAAGCCACAAAATTATTTGAAGAATATAGAAATATTTTATTATTTGTAAGCAACCTATCCTTATCCGTAAGAGACAACATATGACAAAAAATTCTACAAATTAAAAAAGAATACATGTACATTGAGGATATAAATATAAAAAAGCTGTTCCAAAATATCTGTCCTATCTATAAAAAGGGGTCTAAAAATAACATTATAAATGAAAGAGATGTCGGTGCCAAAGCAGTTAATGGTCGTTCATAATTGTTTCGATTTCCATACAATAGGTATTGTAGTTGGAAAAGTTTTCAGAGCCAGGGGGCACGTAGACAGTGTATCGTTAGTATCAATGAACTTTGTTAGTTAGCTTCACAATTCGAGTTAAGCTTGTGAATCATTCACTATTATACACTCAACTGGGCTTTTAACAACTTATTCTGGGATTTTTTAATTACTGGGGTTGTAATTTATTTTGCATCAGCTTATATCTTATAATAAACATTAGAGGGTGCTAAATTTATTGTTATTAAGTATTTAGTAAAAGTATGTTTGTACCTTACCTTAGCGCCGTTAAAAATCGTAGCAATATTCAAAACGCGATAACTCTGTCTATTTCTCCGTCCTTCACGCCTTAAACGCTGAACAGATTTGGAAAATAAAAATTAGTGTCATGATAGTATTTTCTTGTGTTTGAAAGTTTTTAATTTCTTAGTGTCATGATAGTTTGAGTCCCAAGAAGGAGGTAAGACTGTTTTAATGTCAGAATTCCCACGGAAACGTGCACCATGCAGATAAATTCACTACGGTTTTCTTTGACTTTGCGTTCGGAGCCGCAGGTGGAGAGCTAATAAGGACACATGCATAATTTATACAGTATACTAATGTAATAAAAAGCCAATCTATATATTCAAGGGTAGAAAAATTCTAGGTTCCAGTAGAAAAATTGGTAAAATTGTTGCATTCATAATGGAGACAAGCTTAGGACGCTTTATCTAAATTGGTATCCAAGAAGAGCCGCGGGTGGAATATTCACTGTAACTCTTAGGATTACAACAACCGCAATAATTAAAACAAAATCAAGGTAGCGTGTGAATTATCAATAAAAATGAACAAAAAATAGAAATATCAATTAAAATAAGTCAAAACAACAACACCACAACAACAACTTCGTCCTTATTAATTGTATGTAATTAATAAATGGTGTCGAAAACTTATTTGTATATTTTAAAAATCTATTCCAAAGTTTCATTCTGTCGAGTATAAAACAAGACTTCAAGGCTACCGAAATAGATAGCTTATATTACTAATTAAAAAGCAGTACAAGTGGCCCGCTTTATGAAGAGTATACAGAAGAGGCTTATTAAAATAACAAGATGGTCATTTAGCCGAAGCTCTGAGGTCTGGTTACGATGCCGATAAGGCACGAGACCGCACTATTAAGAAGATTGCTTTTTATCATCAAGGCTCGACCTCACCATGAGTGCACTTACCTTGAGGAGCCCACGAGATAAGCCTTGATCCCTCAATCTCATATCAATTTTGAAAGTTTGGTCAATTGTGACAAATAACCAGGTTAGGCAGATGTTTTTATTAATTACATGTGAATGTTTCTCGGATCCGTAGGATTATTGTTTTTACTGAATGTTAGTTTAGATGGATACATGATTGCAGTTTTATTGATTTTTTTCTGTTCTTTTTCAAGAGTCAAATATCATTCTTTTGAAGGTCAGGTTACGAATATAAATAAGATTAAGAAGAAGTTTGAACTTGAGTGTTTTGTAAAAGTTCGTTAGGCGGTAGGCGCCCTGATGTATTTTTTGACTGGCTTTTTCTACTATCATTTACAATTACATGACAGAATTCCGTTTAGCAAAAAATTCATAATCATATTGGAATAATCAAATTTTACCAAATAGTACCTTATAATGTAATTTAATGTACGGTTCACATTAAATTAAACAGGTACATGGAATAATTAATTATTAATAAAGTAACTGAAAATTTTGCTCAGTCGTAGTACTGTTAAACCCATCGACCTTTCCTCTGAATCTGAGCAGGGACGCTCTACATATGTGTTGTTTTAAGGTCGGAGACAAAGCGTTTTTATCTTTTATTTTGATTTTAAAATAAAAAGACTTGTTATTTAACAAAACAAAATTAACTCCCCTGGCTCCGGACATTTCCTTTGTTTCTTTTAAATTATATGTAATGAAAAGTTGCGTTATTCGCTGTAGATGTTACAGGACGCATTATTTTTAAGTGACGATCCAAAAAAAAATTCGTAGTGTTTTTTATTATAGTATATCAATAGCTCAGCGGGTTTTTAACTAGACTGACGTTAGTCTTTTTATGATTTATATGGATTTGATGTCATTTGGTCGCATGTATAAACAAAGGATACCTCCCAGAGCATTAATGTGGGGACGAAAAAATAAATCGTGATTCTTACCTACGAGGTATCGTTGGATAGATCTTTTCAAGTTAGCTTGAGGTTTTATACATAGTTTTCATTTTGAGGTTAAATTTTGATGACGTAGGGGAAGTGAGACTTAGATTAATAATTACTACAATACGAGCATCCTTTCGTTCTCGTTTGTAAAATCGTTGAAACATTTTGTATAAATGTTAGTTTGTTAAAATAATTGTCTTTAGATGCTCCTCATTCGAATAAACGTAAATAGAACATAAGAATATTTTAAACATGACTTTTTAGATAATTTTAAGAATGAAATTATCTAAACATATATAGAAGTGAGTAAATTCATACGTCGTTAGAAATATATTACACTAAAATAGAGTTGTTAGTTCATATTTGTGCCGGCAGAAAAATAGCGTTGGCGTATAGATGAATGATTCTCTGGGTAAAGCTAGGTTGTTTAAGGTTGTTTAGCATAATGTTATGTAAGTAGGCTACGCATTGGAAAGCTAAAAGGAGGTTAGCAACTTTGTGGCTATGAATGTTATAAGATATAAAGGTTATAACTTTTCTCAATTACTTGCAAAATTTTCGACACAACATCACAAATGGTTAAATTAAATATTTAGGTGGTTTCTGCCCTTCGTTTTTTTCCTCACTTATGTAATACAATTGTTTTTAATACTAATTCATCAATCATTACGTGGCTATATATAATGCTTCATGACGTTTAAAGAGACCTTTACGTTAGGGTTAAAACCGTGAGAAATTAAATCAATGATACGATATTGAATGACTTAAATGTGTTATGATTTAGATTTTAAGTTTTAGAGCATTGAAAGCCTTTTTTAAAGAATATAAAAAATATATCACAAGACGGCAATCGAACCAACGTTATTTATATGTGTTATGGTTTTTTTTATAGCTCGTTTCTGTTTGGTAACTGATTTGTGTTTAGTTAAGAAAAACTAGGCACATAGGTACCTATAGAACTGATTTTACATGATATTATTTTCATATACACAATTTCATATAAAACGCGCAAAGAACTATATCATATCATTAAAGCAAAATTATGTATAAAACACGCAAAGAAATAAAATTATTTAAATTTCAATGCAATAAATAATAGCATTTACACAAACTTGTTTAACGTTGTGAATTTGGTATGAATGTCAATTTAAAAGTTCATATCATATTTTGTAAAGTTGAAAGCTTCAATTTCTCACTTCATTCTCCGCTTTAAAATATTTTAAATCCATTTTTAAATAAAAAGCATAATGTTTAAGCACTCGCAGTAATTGAATGTTCCACATTAATTATTGTTCGCTTTGAAGAGAACATTCCAGTTTTCCGTTACCCGGGTCATATACTTGCTTGAAACATTCATACATAGTACGAATGTTTGCGCTCAACTATGCAAAATAAAAATCGGCAAATGTCGTCCTACACTTGTGAGTTTGCGTATTCATGGAGGTCGGTATTAGAAGTTATTTTAATAAAACCTGCCCGTTAAGTTATAACATTAATTATAATAATAGGTAGTGAAATAGTTCCAATTAAGTTTCATTTAGGACCATAATAATTTAATCTACGCATTTAAATACAAGTTATACAAGGTCTACAAAGCATTAGATAATATCTCGTTTTGTCAACATTTCAGCATAAATAAATAATAAAACAAAAGAAATCTAAATCAAACATAACCTTCTTTTGGTTCTATGTGGAATGTTGATGTTTAATTCAAAAACAAATAAGTGAAAACCAAATTAAGGTATTCAATTTAATATTGAATACTTCTATCTTCTAATTCATGTTCAGAAATTAATTATCTTTTCTGTGATTTGAAAGCTATACTATACTTATGTATACAATTAATATATTCAAATCTCAATTTCGAATCCAATCATATTCATTTTTCATTATGAAAATTAAGAAACGGCGCATTTAATTGATTAGAGATAGATTCGGATATTGAACACGTTGATTGGTAGATATTGGGAAACTGAAATTCCCCTTTTCGACCTTTGTAATTAACGGAGGATTCCCTTTATCTATTCAATATGTCAAGTGTTTACGTGCCGACGAATTAACGATCGGTGTTTCATTAATTTTGTATTAGTTTGAAGGATTAATGGTAATTTCATAATATAATATTGCAAGTACAAAGATATTGTTCTGAATAAATATAATTTATATTTCCCCATTTGATATAGATATCCAAATATTCTTTTTAATAAATACGAAAAATACTAATTGATTAATAAACAGAAATTGTAGCAAAGACAGGTAAAGGACGGTGCAAATAAATAAATATTTAACCTATTTAAAACATGTTGTATACTAGATTATTGATAAATTTTACCCCCGATTTCGTCAGCTTTCGTGTGTCTTGTTTTATAATTATGCTCACACTTTTTTAATTTAGAATTAAATACACACACTCACACAAAAACAAACAAACATGTCAAATGAAATTTAGCAAACTACGAGTCGAATGTTTAAACCCAATAAGTGAATAACTCTCGCCTTAGTTTTATAAGCTGCGAGAGTCTCCTACCGGCTACGACCGAGTATCAATATTCCTGTTTTATCCCAAGAGTCCTCTCTATACAAATATATTCTACCACCCAAGTCAGCTCATCTGCTGTCTGTATACAATATTTCATCAAAATCCGTTCAGTAGTTTCAGCGTGACTAGAGCAGAAAGAACGAGATTGACGGAAAAACATACAAACAAACAAAATTTCACATTTATAATATTAGTGTGATGGTATAGCTTTTAAAACTTAATATTGTACTCGTATTTCGTTGTTTGTGTACCTTGAGTGCACAGCCGAAGTAGCTTAATGGGGCAACAATACTATCTCGAAGCTGATTGTCTGTATTAGCTCTGTTTCTTTGTTTCATTAAAACTCGGTTGTGGCCTGTTCCTATGTCACAGAGAAATAAATTTTCAAATACATATAAATATAAAACAGTGTGACCGTGAAACTAAAACTCATAAACTCGATAGGTTACTTACTGTTTAAAAGCATCTTTGTCAACAGGGCAATACAATAATTTATCAAAATTTTATTTCATTGGCTGCATAATGTCTATCCTGTTTCTGATTTGTAAATTACACACTTCATGCACCTTTATCATCATGATATTCGTTAATTGTTATTTCAAAAGCTTTTTTAATCAGTTATACGACAAGGAATATATTATGAAAGCGGATACTTTGAACCTACATTATAGAATGTACGCATTTCTGCTTTTTCATCCAGTGTTACATTAAAAAATGAAGCAGACTGCTCTGAACATAATAGTTCACCGTTGACAATGTCTCCATACATTCGATAATACGAATTTTACGCATTTTGTTTTATTTTGTGTTGAGCTACAAATTATTAGACAGAAACCAATTTCAATCACGTATTGTATATTTTTCAAAAATAAATATGCAAATAAATTGATTCGGGAACGGAACACAAATTTGGAAATTATAACAGTTAGAAAATACATAATAATGGAAAATAACTATAAACCTCTCGTGATAACGACAGCCGAAACTAATTTTGGTCAAATTGGGTTTAATGAAAATATTGACTTTATTGTACAGAACAATTTAATTGCATATGCGTAAATTGCAAACTCAACGCGCAATCAAGGGGCACGGAAGGCACCTACCTACGTCATAATTAAATTACCATAGTCTACAACGGTGTTTACACACTAAATTGTTCTATGTCATTTTCGACACTATGCACTAGCCAGGAACGTAATTTAGTCCATGTTTGGAATTCCAAATTAGTTTGAAAATTATTATCCATATGGCCTGACTTACTCAGACCTATTCATTTGACCGCAAAATCGAGTTAATGTTGAATCACCTCAGCTGAGCACATAGTTTAATACAATATTTAAGTGAAATGTTAGTGCTTGTTAGTTTTGTGGATAAATACTAACTACGCTCCATAATTCTTATGATGATATTGTATGTGATACTGTTTTGAAATTAAGGTTATTATAAAAATGGTAATCATATTATCTGTTTCTTTAAATAATGTATATTGATATTGAATTTCTTAATAGAATGTACATTTTATGATATAGAGCAAATATGGGCGTTTTTGCTACACACCTTGTTACTTACCCTAACGAAGGTTGTCATGTGGTTGATTGATCGAGTGGATGCAGTGGTGCTTTTGAAGTAAAAAATTAAATTTAAAATTACGTGTCTACAAATCACTGCCAAATCAGGCCTCCTATGGCCTGTCTCCCAGCAGTGGGGAAACGACCACAAAATAAATTTTTCAAGTCCGCAAGTGTTGATTGAGATAGCGTATATGAGTGAGAAAGATCTGTCCAAAGCGGAAGCCACGCTGCTACAAGCAATAAGTTGATGATTCTGAATAATATCACATAAAGCTGTTTCTCCTTAAAAAAATTATGCGTCAATATGTGATCATTTCAGTCCAGAGACTGACTCTAAAACGTTCAAAGACATAGTATTCGGCTAGCAAGGTTAAGACATCAATATTTTTGGATGCGCATGGTGTTGCCTTTGTCTGTATTAAAGCATTTAGCACATTACTGTCGCGTTTGAAGCACCAAATCCCTTATCGGCAAGCCCATTTTAAGACAAAAGGGGTGTTTCCTCAACAACTCACGATACATTCAATCCATCAATGAAAACGAAGGCAATGTAGTATGAATTGACTACCAAGTATTTCCTGTTCTGAGACCTCAAGAGAATGCTCGCTGTAACGAAATATAGCGTCAAGAGGTTTCCGCCGAAACTGGACCTATGCAACCGGATCGGAACGGGTAAACCCTAAAATGGTAATGAAATTTTATAAAAAAAAATGTATTTTGTCTTAGCACTGTTCATCTAAATGTCCAGGTTTTTTTTATGAAAAACACAGGGAAGGAAAGGTTTAAAAAATTACAGAGTTTTGATTTCACATGTTTCAACTTTATATTTTTAGTATTACACCAATACAGTATATTTTTAGTATTATACCAAGGTTTTGCTATTTCCGTATTCAACGGTCAAAATGTAGGTAGATACTTACATAAATTAACGTGATTTTACGATGTTATCTTCGATACTTCAGAGTTTTATAAATAAAAATATTATTTTAATAAGCCACTTCACTCAGAGGATGACGAATAAATGATATTATTATAAATATAGCTTCCACTATAACGTAATATTTGACCGTTCTTCTATATGTTTTCATTTTATTCAATTTTAGATTTTATTTTCAGATTTTATTCTCAATTTCAATAGCTTCATATACCTATACATATTCACAATAATTTAATATTCACCTCCCATCCATCATATACGAAAAGAAAATGTTAAGTTTGCACTCACATAAAATTCTAGGAATTACTACTCCATGATTAAACGTCACGTTTTTAAACAAACGACCGGAAATTCTTTTTCTGAAAATAATATTCGTAAATGGAATGTGAGGAAAGTTAAAAAGTTTCTCTCGTGTACTCGTTGATTGCGTTTTTTCGTTTAATGAACATTCAGGTGCGGCCTCTGTAATGAAAGCCGATGTTCGACCGGCTCATTTCCGCCCTGAAATGAGAGCCGATGACATTCGATAATGAAACTGGTCACGGTTCCGGTGTGTTTTTAAATGGCTTATTATTTCATTTACTATTTTATTTCACTTATTATTCACATTTGTGTATTACAGTAAATGTTAAATTGTACATGTATAACTGTTAGCGGATATTCTGACTAATCTTAATATATAAAAATCCAGTGTCATGATGTATGTTCCCACTGAACTCTTCACTAACTCTTTGATAAAATTTGGCATTTTATGTGTAATTTGGTACAACTTAAGATATAGGATAGTTTTTATTTCGATTAATTATCCCAATCATTTACAATATTAATATTTTTTTGCCCAGCCACACTAATGCGTGGCCGGATGTGCTAGTATTATGCTAAGGTATGTTCGTTCTGGATCTCCATAGGAGGTTAAACAGAAATGTAGTCTGAAATTAGAAATGTAGTCTACTTTTTTACGAAAAATGTACATTTCCTACAACCACGTGGGCAGAAGCTAGTATAATAAAAAAAAGGGTTTTATTATGAGGGAAACATGTGGATGTAATAATCAATACATTTTTACGTATAAAAAGGAATATAATAGGAAGAATCTAATGTTCTGTCGGCCATAATATTTCAGAATGTTATTTAAGAATAATTTTCGAAAACGTAGGTTCTAAATTAATCCAGTCTTTAATCTAGCAAAATTTGTTATAAATACGCTTACTTGTATTTTATTACATCCCTAACTTTGTGAACAAAAGGAGGAAGTAGCACTACCCAATTGCAAGTTTAATGAGTGCGCGCAAAGTACGAGGACGGAGGCTTGTTTAATAATTGGTTAACTCTATTTTTAGATTACTCAAAGTATCAGACTTTACTCTGTCCACTGAAATTTGTTTGACCTAAAAACATCAACGTAGTGACTCTTAACTCGTTTAATTAAAAATAATCAAGAAAGGATTGATTTCTCATGAAAAATAACAAGACAAAGACAAAGACCGAAGATACAAAACCCATAGCTGATAGGTATGTTATTACAGTGTTGTTAATAATATATCAAAATACATACATAATTGATATTATAGGGTATCATTTTTTTCAGTAACTGGTGTATTATTTAGGATTCTTATATTAATGGTTACAATATAATAGTCGATTGAGTATATTATTCTTCATTTCCAGATCCCAAATCACACATAGGCACGTTACGGACATACTTATAGTTTGACGTTGATGAATGAACATTGCTTCGTCTATCGTACCTACGAATTCTTTTGGAATTTTGTTAAACAACTTTGATATGTACGTTGTTGATACCCATAATAATAAGCATTATACCTGAGGGTTATCATCCAACACAACTTAAATAGAAATAGAAATATCGTATATAATAAGGTACAAAGGAATGGTCACTATAGTTCAAGGTTGTTATGAATAAAGTCAAATATCTCTAAATAAAAAGTTTTATGTTAATGTGCCAGGTTTATATGCAATTGAATTTTGTAAGAGGTTTTATCCTCAATATTACCAATAAATACGAACATAGCGTAAATATTCTTTTATTTCTGTAATGAGTATAGCTTTAAACCAAGGAAATAAAAGGTATAATTATGTTATATGTAAAAATAGAATAATATTTGATGATAATCCATGTTCAATTCAATAATAACGAATAATCAAGACAAGATAAGATGATAAGGTTTTTTATTCTTATAATTCCTATATCACTATTTTAAAAATCGGCTTTAAATAAATAATATGTACATGAAAGTAGCCTCGTGACCAGTGTTCGAACGTGCGAAGGGAAGGTCCGCTTCACCCTCCTAACAATGATTTATCTCGACGTAGATATCCAATCTCCACAAAGCGAGGTTTAATAAGGTCATGTGAATGAGGTGAAAGTACACTCAGATATTTACATATGACCTTTTAAGAACCGTATTAAAATATTTTATGACTTCCTAACGATCTTTTCAAAGCTTGAAGTTCTTCTTCTTTGCTTATGTCAGCTTTGCATTCAACCACAATTTTTCAAATACTAACTCTGCTCATTCTTTTACTGTTTTGCGGAACTAAAACCGTCGGTTCAGCAGTCTATAAAACTATACACCGTTATGACTTCAAATATAATAAAGCAATTCATTAACTATTAAAAGAGAAGTATTGCTATTTAATATATGTCCCTAAATAACAGTAAGTACTTTTTCTGCTTGTCCGTATGTATATGTGTCAATCACGTAAAAACACTGAGTATTTTTTGAGAAAATGTTGTACGGATATAGTTAAACTTATGGGCTACATTTTATTTGAAAAACTGATATTGACAATTTTAAGGGGTGGTGTTACATGTAACGAGTGGGATACCAAACTAAACAAACTAATTTCGGGAATATGTAATTAAATTAGTAAATCAGGTCTCATTTGAAGGACTTTTAATATAAAATGTAGGTTAATGAATAGTTTTTTTTTTGGCTAAAACAAATAGTTGTCTACTAAACTTTTCCAAAACTCCACGCGTAGCCGCGGGCGGAAAGCTACTTATACTTAGTTAAACACTTTTTGTATTTTCGTCTCTAGAGTTTTAAAGTTCTACCTAATTTATAAAATTAAATGATAAATCAAAAGTATATAAGTAGATAGTATAAAAGTAAGAATATATCCCTTTTATGACCAATAGTAAAGATAACAAAATAGTTACTACGCAAGTACGAGTACATTTATAAAAAAACTTGCTACACATATCTCTCAATAGTTTTGATATATTTCTTTCATAGTTTTGGCAACGTTTGCCATTTTCCGTGTTTCGTCAGCACTTCCATGTAACTTTTATGTTATATTTTTTATAAATGGCTAGGTTTAACCTAACTTTAAAATATAGATAGCTATATAAATTATGAAAGTCATGTAATTAAGGGCATTAAGTAATGCATTAAGTGATAAAATAAAATTGTGCAAAAATGTATTTTTTTTATCATAATTTTACTTAATAATAATTAAATACCGATAATTTCTGATCAATGACATTTTTCTTAAAAAAAATTACACAATGACATCATGAGTGACTATGGGAAACCCCAATGAGCAAACACCGCTGATTATGCCCATGGGATAATTAATATAATAATCAATATAATTGGAATATAAAAATGTAAGGAGCTGAAAACAAGATAATTGAAATGATTTCCAAATGACCGGGGATGTTCATTATAATGTTACGAGTTTCGTGGAAAGAGAAACATCATAATTTATAAACTAAATATAATATACCTTATGTCACTCAATGATAATGATTTGTAATGGTGAAAGAATTTTGAAATAGTTTCAGCAGTTATTGTGTGAAAAGATTACAAACTTACATAAAAAATTACATTTTCTGTGCCACCAGCGCTTTTGTAAAAAGAAGAAAATTCAAAGATCTAATCTACATTATTATATGTATGTTTACCAATTGACTAATTTGTCTGAATTTTGGTATTCAAGACGAGAGCACTAGTAAAGAAATAAAATTAATTACTTTTACTCCGATTTATTCGATTATCGATCGATCCGATTTATTGATTGGATCATCAAATCTTTTTTTGCGTTTTTTACAACTACACAAGCGATGGTGAACAAAAAATACGTATTTAGAAATTTTAAAGGTAAATATTTAACTTTCCCATTTTATACGATGTAACGAATAAAGTTTCCGTCGAGTTCTAAAGAAATCATGTAAACATTCGAGTTGTGCGATATCGTACTGGGCAAATATTTAGAATTTAGATATCACGATAGTATTTCTCCTCGCTGTAATAAATTGTTATACGTCGGAATGCGACGTTCGATCGCGACTCTGCAACATTCTTTTGAGACCCTTTAAGTTTATAGCTTGTTACTACCCGTCGCAGATCTTCCTTACTCTGTTTAATGCTTTCTCAACTCTGTCATATATTTGCTTGTTTGTTTGCTATTTATCTAGTACAACAGGATGAACATTGACAAATTGTCTTAAATTTGTAACAATGTACAGCTAATTATCAATCATCATATACTATAGGCGACGTTATTCGCTGATATTTTGTAGCAAACAGTATTTATAAATTAAAATTCTGAGTAAATTTTGATTACCAAAATGGAAAATATTCCTTTCAATTTGTAAATTCTGTGAAATATTATTAAATTTAACATGTAAATGCATTCACACTCTGTGTATTTTGTGTAAATAAAGTATGCACTGAATAATTATCATTTTTAATAGGGGAATAGTTAAAATAAGTGCATTAAGCTTTATGTAGTATTTTAATTTTAACTCGTTTTAACATGGAACTCGGGCATAAATACAAGTGAAGTATTTTTAATGAAAACTTAAACAAATCTCGTATGTAAATACCTGGGAATTTATAACAACAAGTCATTATGAACGAAAAATATTTACTTAAATAATAACATAATTTTCGACAACTCCTGGGAATCGTGCTGGATAATCGTATTAGATACTTTTTTGTATAATTTTTTTCAATTTTGATTTATTCGAAGTTGTAGTATAAAATGTTATACTTTGCCCATTCAATAGCGAGCTTTGGTGCTACATAATGTAGTGTGAAATGATATTAAATATTTGTTTGTTTGGAGATTTTCTTTTAATAATTATAAATAAATAATAATTATAATTTTTAACATTCGTTTTAATAATTTGAAAGAAATAGTGTAAATATAGTCTTGAAACATATGTGTTATAGTTGCAATTAATCCGTGTTTTAAGACCGGGTTTCTAATCAAATATTTAGGTAGGTAAAACGATATCTAATTCAAACAGAAGTATAAAAAGTTTTTTGACTTTTCACAAATTCAATTATTTACATGTGGTTATATTTTCGTTACGAAACGTCATAGAATGTCTTGACCAAGTTAGAAAATTAGTTTTGAAGATTTATTATTGTGCTTTGGTTATGAATGGACTCATTGTTTTATCGTCATATATCAAAATGACGAATGATATTCCAGCCATTGACAATTGTTCAGACACTATGACATTTGATGTATTTTTAAAATATGAATTGCTAGCTTTTCGCCTCGGGTCCGCTCGAGTAGTCATATTTGTGTACTTCTTTTTATTTTTTTTAATACTTCGTTAATCTATACGGAGACCAAACCAGCGAACTAAGTATCATTAAAAATGATCAGCATTTTTTGATGTAACCAGCATGAATACAATAGGACTATCATTTATACATATATTATACGATTGACCTAATATTTTTAAACCTCAAGCCAAAACAGATATGTATTAAGAAAATTGCGTTAACGACGTTACGGGCTGATAATAAATAAAATAAGACCTTTTATTTACATACACGTTATACTTAATAATGGAAAAAAGAGACTGACTTTTTTTAAGGTGGAAGCAAAATAGAACATAGAGGTTCTTGTAAAGCAACCAATTAACTGAAAGACGATAAAAATATAAAAAATATTTTTTTGGTTAAGTAAAATATTTCATTTTACTTAACCAAAAAATCTATTTTTTTAAAATTATATAAACCACGTATCATATGCAAATTTGTACATTATATAAAATGTCTTATTTGTTGTTAAATAAATAAAAATTAAAATTGATTTCACCGATCACATATCTCGAACATAAAAGAAATATACCTTTTGACGATGATTGTATTTGATGCGATTCGGAATGATATTTTCACGATTGTACTAGTAGAGTAAACTGAAATCTCATTAAAACAATGTTACACCAAAAGAACTTGTGGTTATTTGTTCTTTTAAACTTGTTTGTGGACTCCGTTCGTCGTTATTCCTTACTCGCAGACTTTCAAGAGAAAAATACACAGAAACTCTTGTTGAAATTTTAATATAGACGTTCTGTATCTTGTTACTGATACTGACCTAATATTTATTCACTTGTAATAAAAAAGACTGTGATATTGACTCTTTAATAACCAAAAACTCTAAATCCTGACAATTATAGTCCGCTACGAATAATCTTGTTATTGAAATGATGACTATTTAATGTAAGAAATTCTTTTTAATTATTCAGATCTGTTTTATAACAAGGAAATATAGATTTACGAAAATACGCTTTAGGCATATAATTAGCATTTAATAACGCGACATGTTTAAATCTTATTTTAACCTGTCGCCTTATTAAATGAATCAGAATTAAAACTGGTTTTACCAAAGAAATAACCTTCAGTTAGTTACCGTCTCGTAAATAGGTTAGTTAAAAGTACAAGGCTCAGTTTAATGAGGTCTGTAATATTTACAATGGGTGCTTAGTGGAACATGGGATTAGGTTGCCCATAAACTGCTCTAACGAAACCTCATATTAACTTCCCCAGAGTCATAATATCTAAGTAGATTATTGGAACATTTTTTTTTACGAAATGCGATTAATTATTAGCAATCATTATAGTAAAATATTGTATAATATCTATACATTTTTTACATATAATCAAATCATCACAATAAAGGCATCATCTCTTTTACCTATATAATTACAACTACTTTTCTATTCACGTTAGGGAAACTGGTATTGCGACGAATTCTAAATTATATAAATGTATGAATGTATTTATACCTATAATAATATTGTCGTACGTTAGGTAATAAAGTGTTGATACAGTTCACCTTTTTCATCAATAACCCATGCAAAGACTATGTAAACTAAGAATGTTCTCAAAACACAAAGGTATCGAAACGCACTGCGCAACTTTGAACTCGAGAGTCGAGACGTACCGAATTCAACTGTCAAATTTACGGACGTTTAACTAATTCACAACGTACTTCACTGTTACGAAATTAAATGGCAACGAAGTGGAACACTGTTGACATTAATGTGTGCCTTATTACTTTAGCTTGGGTATACAATGAAAGTGTGTTTGTGAATAAATTAAGTTCAATAAGCTCTTAATTGGTTTTAGTTTGACGCAGGCCTCTGCCGTTGCTAAGCGTAGACTTTATTATGCAAACACTTATTTGGAATATAAAAGTACATACATTTTTATGCACGTAGCTTATGAAGTTATTGCAATTTGGAGACTTAATTCGATATCCAATACATAAGGATACCTATGTTTTTCTCTTCACACTATATTGACTATAATTATAGTATACTAGCATTCCGCTAATGGCTTACCCGAGTAGCCAAAGGAATTAGGATTATTACCATGGGTATTAAATGTTCTGCCGCGCTAAAAAGCAGTGACACAGGTTCTTCTAGCCTCGACTATTTCCATAAGAAAAAAAAATAATGACAAAGTTGCTGCGATGCGACGTGATAGAAAGACAAACAAATAAATAAACAATCAAACTTCGCATTTATTATATTAGTAAGGATAGGTATCTTAATACAGATTATTATTCCTTTTAATTAAATGTTACACAATAGAAACAAAAAATACACGACTGCTGACTTTCGATTATTAAAAGTTGTGAACAAATATTTAATTTGGTGATAACGCGACAAACATTCACTAGAAATTTTCTTTATTACAGGCAATTACAAGGGTGTAGGAGAAAGTACTTCAGCATGCCACCTAAGTAAGCTAAGTAAAGTCATAAAATAGCTGCTTTACGTTTTAGTAGTCATTTAGATTTATTTTTTTATGTAAACCCATGATAAATAAGTACTGTAGAAATATTTTGATTAATAAAAATCTGTAGCTTCATTGATTTGAAAATATTTCGTTTATTATAAAATGTCGTGCTTAGTATTTGAGTATTTGAGTCAAGAACTACATGTTTATATTGTTATAGATAAAAAAATGCATATGAAACGTGTGTATTTTACGTAGCGCATAATATGATTATCTAAGGGTTTATTATATTACGTAGAAGCAATTAAGAGAAACGCTTACAACTTTGTCTTAATCTACAAAGTTTTATTGCTTCTAGAAAAGACTGCAGTAATTTTCGCAGACGAGTTTTCATCAAAGAAAACACGGAAGTCATTTTATGTTATGAAGATGGTTACTAAGCTCGGTGTAAGGTGGTACCGTGCTAGTTGAAAAGCCACAACCTGTCACTGCATTTGAATAAAACAGTTTTCATCACGTTATCGACGCCTTGGGCCAGAACCAAAGCAAATAAAATTATATGACAGCTTTTACGAGTATATTGGTGGTTGGTACATGATAGATGGTACTAAATTTTGAACATGTTTTTATTTTGTTTTTATAGAGGAACTTTATCTTCATTTCCTTGTTTTATAGTACTCGAAATATTGCATTTGCAATTGATATTTATGCTTTTAATAATAGACAATATTTCACAATCGTAAACCACTGATGGAAAACAAATTCCAATCATTATAACATATCGGATATTAAATGTCATGATCGGATATTAACAAATAGCTCCTAAATGACGTTATTAGCCAAATGTCCACATACATATCCAAATAGAGAGAACTGTTTTAGGGATGATACCGACCGAAGCACCAACCGCAATGCCTATTAACACAACCACGATGCGGTTCCTATACGAATAGTATGTGTAGTTTAGCCCTAACATATTTCATTGGTAGAATTTATAGAGGTATTATTTGTTGAGTCGACCGAAGAGCTTAGAGCCTTGGAGAAGTGAGCTTCCTATTTTCCCTGTTTACGATGGTGGCCATGATAAATTATTGTTCGTATTTATAGAACTGTGAGGCCGCATATTGCTTCGCTATCCGGCACGTTCGATGCTATCTATTTTATAGGTATATTTTTGTTGCTTCTCATAGATAATAAATAACGAATCTGCGTATCTTTTTAAACATGTTATAAACTAGTTTAGACCATAAACAATTGAAAAACGGACTTTATCTAAATAGTAGATAATTAATTTATGATCACAAGTTTTCTGTAGACTGCGTAGAAACGACAACACGACTTGTTACTTCTCATTGGTCTTAACTAACTCGAGAACTTGTTTCTTTTGATATATTAAAGCATTGTGCGGATGTTGTGTAAACATACTTAGAAGTTGGTGCAGTGTTAATAAGGAGGTAACTTTAACAAGTATTGCTTCAGAAATATTACGGCGTTGTTAAGTTTGCTCAGCTATAGTTGTACACGAGTTTGCTAGCAAGTTCGAAACTAATTTCCTGTGGGACAAAGCAATCACTGGGACCGATGTGTGCTAACTGGGATAGATACCGCTTCGCACGTCCAACTGATTGATTTTCACTATACAGTTTCGAATATTTCATATTGAAAGTCAATAAAAGCTTTGATATTTATCCTGGCGATATTTATTCATATTCAGTTTAAATATTAGTATTCATAATGTTGAATTCACTTTGTTTGCGTATTTATTAATTGCCATGCAAAGAGCATGGCAATTAAGCTAACTTTGATATAACATTTAGTGTTACCTCATTAATGTATTTTTCATACATCGAAAGCTTACAAAAGCCTACAAATTGCATGAGAATTTAATTACATTTTTTATTAGGCGAGGCGTCATCTGAAACATACGAAAATGCTTAATAAACCATAGCTTTTGTGTTATCCGTGTCTAGATGTAAAAAATACTTTTTAAAGAAAATTACGAAAATTAACTGAAATAATAATTTCAACTTGTTATTTTGCAAGGTGCGGCATCCGAAAATATTTATTGTCATAAGAAAAGAAACCTTAAATTGACCAACATCAGAATTAGCTCACACTCTTCATCGTATCTGACTTCGATGTCATACACACACCGCAGGAACTAAATACTAATTTTAGGGTTCATTCTATTGTCTTGTTAACGCCAAGTTATATAGTATGAAAACAATGGATATAGCAATCATGATAATTCCACACGACTTTAATATAATAAAGGCGTCCTTGTAACAGTAGCTTATGACATATAAGGGTGTAAAAGACGAGTAATTCGTATCTCTTTGGACTCGCGCCAGACTCTTGAGCCTTCCTCTGGCTTGTTTTGAGATGGAAAAACTTATTTTGCGGGACTTTTTATGGAAATATTATAACGAAATTTTAAATTTAGCATCTACCACGTTACGAATATATCTTTTGCTATATATAAATTTTATGAACGTGTCAGCCAAAATAGAACTTTCTGTTCTGTTCGTTACTACGAACGAAAATTTTACCCGATTGTTGATCGCACTAGTATTTTCAGTCTCATTTAATCTTTTTCGAATGTGATTCTTGGACAACTCGGCTTTTAATAAAATAAAGTATCAGTTCGTATAATCTAAAAATAGTAAAGGTTTTTTTGAAGAGTTATCTCTATATAAGTACCAAAAGACAAAGAGATCCCCTCTATGGTCTACGTCTACGGTATTTTGAACACGTTACAGCAATATAACATTATATAATGAATCAAAATCGCACTTCGCGTTTAAAATAAGTTAAAAAGTATTTAATTTTGAAATCCTTTACACTTACATTTAAGTAAACCAAAATATTTTTTTTATTATTTATTTATTTTATTTATAAATAAAAGGTTTTACTAGCATAGATTAAAATTTGCTAGGTCTTAACGAAACTTAGGTATGTAATAAAATAGTTTTACGAGCAGGTGCAGGACGAAGGCAAGCTGTTTCACCTCTTGTGCGTGACTGTTCTTATCAAAGTCAACAGAATGCTTAATGCTTACCCGTTACATTTTAATTAGAAGATAAAATAAATGGATGCCACGTATAAAACGTGCGCATTCACGATAGTGGAAAATCCTTAATCAAAATTAATTTAATTAATTAAAAACCACTATCTAAGGGCTATTTGTCAAATAAGTGTAAGAATTTAGTTTTGAATAATCATATATTTTGGAGAATATGATATACACACTCATAGTAAACATTAAATTCTAAATTAAATGCATCAAGAATTGTTTTATTTAAATTTTAGAGATCAATTCATAAAATAGACTAAGCATAAAGTTTATATATTATAAGTATGCATGGTTATAATAAGAAATATTATAAAATAATCTATTATAAATTTATCCAAATGTAGTTGTTACAGCTAAACAAATGAACAGCATGCTAGATACTATATAATACATAATATTGATATTACAAGTTTCATTTGGAAAGCTCGTTTTTGTCAATTGCGAAGGTTCAGAAATCACGGTTAAATAAGCGTTTACATCAGGTTTACATTTTTAAGCCTTTGTCATACGACAAAATAGCTTGCAGACAAATTCACTCGAGATACACGAGTGGTAAGGCGGGCATTGAAATGCTTTTAGTAAAATGACGAGAAATTTGCTTCACCGCTTCTGTCATATACTTGATTCTATAGGTACTGGGCTTCAACAGTTCAACCCAGCAGTTCGAAAAAAATGTGCCCATTGTTCTGTTGGTATTAGAACCCTTTGTTATACGCTTCATAAAATTGTCCTTTAAATCGCTGTCGTACGCACAACGGATTGTTTTTATTGCTTCGATAATATATACTGATGTTTATTGAAACTTTTTGATGTGTACTTTTTGAAAGTGGCAATTTGGCATAACATTTGCCACCTTTTTGGCATATAAAGCCCAATTGCTTTTTATTCTGGGATACTTGAAAAGACAGGTTAAATAATATTCTATCCCATATATCTAAATCTATTAAATAATACCTAATGTTTCGTTGTAAATATTTAGTAATTTGTGCCTAAAGGACAAAGCTATTTGAGTTTTGCTGTAGATTTAAAAATACCGATAACATAATTAATTTTCATATTGGGCCGGAGTTTCCGTACGATGTCACAAATTACTTTCATATTTTATTAGTGATAAATATTTATGAGAATATATTACGAAATGTAAATGGGCAGTGGGTTAATGGCTAAATGGCTTTTTTTCTCTGTGAGTTATTGTCAAAACAAGGATTGAACAAAAGTCAGTCTTTCCGATGTTTAGCAGGTCTTCCTGTCCGGTACTTCCCCGGTGCAAGCTGGCCCAATTCGTGCCGAAGCGTGCTCGACTGTCACACACAATATTGATATTAATTAATTATAACATGTATCGCAATTGAAAATATAACGTAATTTACGATTACATTAACCGATTGTTTAAATATGTAGCTTATACTAGTTGATTTTATTTATAAGGGATTTGAGTATAAGATTGAGTGTTTTTGCAGTATCTTAGCACTAGCTTTTTCATTGATGGATGCATGGGAAGATCTTGGCAGAATACAAATTGATAAAGGACTGTTGGAAATAAGTTATATGCAGAAATGCTCAAATGTCATTGGGGTAAATTATGCAATAATTTCCACTTCGTTCTGAGTTTTTGCATTATTTTGGAGTTAATCATGGCGAAATTAGTTTAATGAAATACTTATCAAGAAACATATCAATTATATACATTGGAGTTGTTTGTTATTATTATTTAATCCGCGTATAAGAAAGCCACATACGAATTAAATTATAACCTATATAATACTATGGGTGAAAATTGTATAAAGTGGAAAGTTTTATATAATCATCGACGCAACTTTTCTACCGTTCTTAGCTCATCTAAATTAAGAGTTATAAGTTCACGATGTTCCTTTTTGATTGTTTGTGATCTATTGTACACAATAAACTTTTAATTTAACATTACCGTTATTGGGTTATCTTGTTTGTGTCCGCTCATAATATGAAAAATACAAAAATCCTTAATAAACCTCGCTAGCGGATATGTATTCTAGAAATGAATTTCAGAACCAGACTAGTTTTTGCTCATCTCTTTGGATTAATAAACTTCAGCAGATGTAGAGAAAAATTGAAACGGAATACTCACTACATTTCGACTCGATTTCAAATCGAGTTTTTAATCTGGCGTCAGCATAGATTGAAAGGTTGCTATCAAAGGTTTTAGTTATCTGGCATTGAGCCAGCGGCAACTGTTTTGGTACATTGTTCCCGAGGCTGCTGCGTATATCCCTCGCGCATTCCTTATATATCGGGACTGGAGATTCGGGAACTATTGGACTTTATTGTGCTTATAACCTTCATTGATGTTAGCAACTATTTAGCACTATACTGTGTATACGTTAATGTATATATATACTAGATGTGCCCCGCGATTTCGCCAGCCGATATAATCACCGGCCATGTCTTTCAATCCCTATTTAGAAAATATAGTAGCCCCTGTATTATTTTGAGTTTTCAACTTTCACTAATGCTTATTCCAAATTTTATCCAATTCGGTAATGTGTAATCGCCGTGAAATTATTACAGAGTTTTTTATTTATTATATACATAATATGGATGGATATCAAACATTTGATCTCATAAATATTCATCATCATCATCATCAGCCCATATATGTTCCCATTGCTGGGACACAGGCCTCCTATGAGGGTTCAGGCCATAATCCACCACGCTGGCCAAGTGCGGGTTGGCAGATGTCACATGTCGTCGAACTTTTGATTCTTGGACATGCCGGTTTCCTCACAATGTTTTCCTTCACCGTTTTAAGCAGTGGTGATGATGTCCACATGTGCAGATAAATTGAAAAATCTATTTATTTCCTGCACGGTCTCGAACCCCGACTTATCGATTTTGAAGTCCGAGGTTCTCACCACTGAGCCACCACTGCTTTATATTTATATTATTTTCATAAATATTAAAAACTTGCTAAATGTCAATATGTTCTGAAAATGCAACTCTTATGAAGTATTTCTGAAGTAGCCCAGCTGAATAATACATTCGTGCTGTAGTAAGTTAAGCATTTGCTTGTTAGTCGTAACATTTAAAAATGCACTACCTGGAAATATCGTAGAATTGAAATTTAAAATAGCGCTTGTACAAATGAAAATGCTCAAACTTGCATTCGATTTCTGCATTTCAGACGCTTCAGTCTCGAATTCGGTGCAAGTTTGTTGAAAATTTGTTTGCAGTTCAAGGAGTGTCGCTACTTTGGTTACTACTCGTAGATTGCGGCCGAGTTTAGTGTCATTTTCAATTTAATACAACAAATATGTTCAATCCGGAATTTAAAATATCGCTGAATACATGCATAACATGATAGATAATGTGTGTCTTGTACAAATATATAAATTGGAAATACTAGATTGTAGATATTGAAATAAAATGTTACCAGCTTTTGTAATTATATTTATTTATAACAGTGGCAACAAATCGTGATAGCACCACATTTCAAAAGATTTGTACACACCAATATTTCCAATAATAGCGCCGCATTGAATTGCCAACCCTCATCAAGCTTAATGTTACCAATCTATAAAGAAAATGTCAAAACACGAGAACACTCAAGAGCGAACGATCGGAATTTTCTGTATCAACAACCTCCTATAAATGCGAAAGTCATCATTGTTTCTATAATTGCGTTGTAAACAAATAAATAAGAGTATCTATGCTGAAATTTCTATTAACGCTTTAATTACTTTTTCGTTATATTTAATTAATTGATAAAATGGTTTAATTTCTTGGACCATTCAACTTGTAGGATTTGACATTGTAATAATGCTAACAATAGGCTGCTTTTGTTACGTAAATATCATACATGTTAATACTACATAAAATGAATTATGATACCTTATATAGGCAAACACTATTCAATTAATTATTTTTGTACTTAAAATATTCAAAGAATCGTCTGTTTTGTAATCCGGTAGTATGTAATTGTCATACTTGTATTATTTTAAGACAAATCACTTAATAAAAACGTTTGTAAAGGATATTTAGTTGTAAAAAAAGCATTTGAATCTGAATGTAAAAATAACGGAAGACATGTTAATCTTGTTGAATACTGATTTATTCTAATTATTTTCAGAATATACAGTCACTACTTTATCAAGCATAAATATATTTAAGTTTGATAGTATACTCATATTGTGTGTTGAGATACGTTAGTTGAAAATGGTTCATTCAATATTCCAAGTATCAAATAAAGAAGAGGTTAGATCTTACGTATTCAGTTCCCTCTCTTCTTTATAATACCTCGTCAACGACTTTAACGTTCGTTTTAGATGAACAGAGCTGAAATGAATTCCGCCTACATGCGAATTTAATGCTAGTCGCTACCGAGTGGCTGAATGTCAAGTTGCTCCCTACTATTCTTGGTTACGTATATCGTCGAGTGTTATTTTTAGATGGCCCTAAGGGTAAGGAGGGAACGCGCAGGCTTGAAGGTCAATGGCAGTTGTTATACTTCAAATAATAAAGCAAAGTCAATATAATAGATGTGTTAATGCCTTACCCCGCGATTATTGGAGCGTTCTATTGTTAATGTTCCGTTTTGATTTAGATATTTTGGTTACCGAATTTTGATTATTGAGTTTTTTCATTATAAGTATATTTAAAAACGAGTTGTATTACTATAGAATTTCAAGAAAAACCCTTTCAATTACTGTTCGTTAACCTGGCTATTTTTTTTAGTCTGACACATCAAATAGATAACAAAAATAAATTTATAAGTGACCAAACACTAATGTGCTTTCGAAAAATATTGCTCTGTATATTGGTTATATGGTTTAAGCCCTAAGAAAAATGATAAGTCACGGAAAACACTTTCTGCAAATATGTGTAAGTGGAATCTTTATTTTTAACAGATATGAAGACAATATAATAAAACTTTGTGTTAGTTATATGATACAACTGATAAATTAACGAGTTAAAGCAGGAAGAAATAGGTCTAGGTACCTTCTATGTGACGTCATTATTCATACTCACCAACATTACCTTATTAAAAAACTATTTTGTAAGTATGTTTATAATGTCCTATTTGATGTTTTTGTATGTATGTTTGTAATGTTTTACTATTGAACCGCTTTAAACGTTTTCTTTTTTACTCCTAAACCACAGAACTGATTGGATAATTTTTTTTACAGATATAGTACGAAACGTGAGAAAGGATATAGCATAGTTTTCAGCAATCCCACGGGGTGTCCCATGGGGTAATACGCGGGTGACGCCGTGGGCGAAATAGAAGGCGGGCTAGTAGGCTATCTATGTACGAAGTGAGAAGCCGGGGCGGACTGCTAGTAGTTACATTAAATAACAGAAACCACATGTTCTTAATTATATTGTTACAGAACTCGTACGGGCTTGGTAGGCGCGCTGCACACTATTGCGCGGCCGCTTCTGTGACTAGCAAGGTTCCGAGTGCACGGCACGGGCGGCGGATTGTAAGATTTATCCATTTTAAATACTTATTTCACTTATTACATGAATTTTTATAAACATATTTGTCATTTTGACGTCGAATTGGTTGTAGTTAGTTTAGTAAACTTTAGTAAACGAAAGTAGTTGGACGATCAGTGTGATTCAGACAAATGAATAAATTTAGGTACGAATTTAATACAAAATATCGGGATGTAAGTATTGTAAAGCTCAAATTGCAAAATATTGAAGTACACCGAAACGTAATGAAAAATGAATTATTAGTAAATGAAAATATGCTTGTTTGATTATTTATGAAATGATGGGAGCGAGGGATTAAGGGATTAAATTAAAATGCTGTAATGGAGCTATTGAAAATAAAACTTTTTGTGTATGTACATTTTATCGAACTTTCAATCAAATTTAAAGGTATGATAACATTGATTAGTTGTGTCTTGGAAAAGTAATAAATAATCTTAGAGGAGGTATCTAGTTAGAGAGGTATTAGTTTAGATTACAAAGCTTTAGGATTGTAAGACGTAGGTATAGAGAGATTGTTACTTGAAATTACAAAACGGTATTTGTTTTTTGTTGGAATATAAGATTATCAAAGAAGCTGCTCTGCTCAATGGTATTCGAGCAGTATCGCTCAATGTTATTTGCAGCGACCGGTGCCGATTCGTGCCGAAGTATCGACTCTCAGATCAAAAAGTCTCCGGCTGACTTGATATAAATATATTGGAAGAAGTAATTAAGGTTTTAAGTAAATTAAACCCTTGCAAATTAAAAAAAGAACATATGGTTACACGTTCCTGCGAAAATCTTTTCGCTGTTTCATAATACAATAGATATCTAAATAACTAGCTTTTCACCCGCGGCTTCGCCCGCGTATAATTCGCTTATATCGCGCGACATGTAAGGAGTATTGTCTTCGTATTAAAAAGTATGTTTTGTTCTTTCCCACGTTTAGCTCCATCATGATACCAAGTTTCATCAAAATCGGTTTGACAATAACGAACTTTCATACAAACTTTCATCCCCTCTTTCAACCCTTTCTACCCTTTTTTCGCGATAAAAAGTATCCTATGTCCTTTCCCAAGTTCAGTTCTATCTTCATACCAAATTTTGTGAAAATCGGTTCAGTGGTTTAGGCGTGAAAGCGTAACAGACAGACAGACAGACAGAGTTACTTTCGCATTTATAATATTAGTAGGGATTAGTAGGGATTAGTAGGGATAATACTATAAACTTTGTAGGTGCATTAATGTAATAGGCTTAACGGATTACTCGTTTGTATAATGTTATAATATGGTGTTTGCT
>NC_052112.1:6563764-6571029 GCF_012273895.1 Zerene cesonia | reverse complement strand
ATAAACTTTGTAGGTGCATTAATGTAATAGGCTTAACGGATTACTCGTTTGTATAATGTTATAATATGGTGTTTGCTTGCAGAGGCGTGGGGCGCGTCGTGTGGCGGCGGCGCGGGCGCGGGCGGCGCCATGAAGCGGCGCCCGCCACCATGACGTTGCCGCCGCCCGCGCGCCCCGCGCACTACCCCGCCGCACACCGCGCAATGCGCTATTACCGCATCTGGATATACGCGTGCAACGGGGCTCTGCTGCTTGGTGCGCTCGCTTTCTGCGCGGCAGCAGGCCGCGCTCTAGCAGACTACAGACGCGGGCTCGTGCCAGGCCTAGGCGCCGCGCAGCCCGGATTTCTTTACGGTTACGCAGCATTGCCTGTGCAGGCGGGGCTGCTTCAACTATTAGGCTGCCTAGCAGCTTTACGACTCTCGGAACGCATGCTTAACGCCTATTGGCTCGCATTGCTTGCTCTACTCGTCGGTGACGCTGCAATTGGGGTTTACTGGGTCTTCCGATTTGAACGTGTGTGTCGAGAGTTACGGCCACAATTGCGCATAAGATTAGCAAAAGATTACGACACAGACGTGGATTTTTCTGAAGCCTGGGACCGTTTACAAAGAGAACAGAGCTGTTGTGGGGTGACAGGGCCATCTGATTTTGCAGCATTAAATCGTACAATTCTACCTCCAAGTTGCTGTCGAATACCAGCTCATACACCTGCTGTCACACCCATTTCGTTTTCGACAACAGCTACAGCTCCCGTTTCGTTTACTCCAGTTCATTGTATACCACACACAGCTGCTTGTGCGGAACGATTACTTACTTGGCTAAGAAAAACTGCGGATGCTCTATTTGTATTAGGTTATTGTGTGATAGCATTTCTTAAATTTTGTTTTCTTGGAATCCTTAGATGTGAAATCAAAGAAATGATTCAAAAAATAAGAATACTACGCAGCGAGCTGGGGGCTGGGGAGCTGCTTGACGGAAGTCCTCTCCATGGTGGACCCTTGTCACAAACGATAGTAGTAAATGCTGTAAACGCAAACGGAGGCGTCCGCACACATGGAGGCAGTCCAGAAAGAGCAAGCGAACGAGAAGCACTTCTCGGGAGACCTTCAGAGCCTTGTTCGAGACGCAGTGTACACGAAGATTCATTAGGACCTAAAACCGTTAATGGTAATAATAATTGCGAAATGCGGGAATTGGCACGAGGTGATTACAGGCCCCTAGCGACAGACAGCGCAGCAACTAGAATCTGACTAAGATGTTACTTGGAGCGGTTGTTTGGACGGCGGTGGCGTTCATTCCCGGCCGCTGGCTTCGAGGCGGAGCCCCCAATGATGCACAGCATGCCTGTGTGCGTGCGTCGGTCGGGGGCCCGCGTGCGCCTCGACCACCGCCGCCACACGCGCTCCGAATTCGAACTTTAAACTTGGCGTGCCGGGCCAGTAGCTCACTGAAGATTCAATAGTATTGCAGTTCGATTAGTATCAAATTTGTCGTGATTTTGTGTATTTTCAAGTTCATATTAGTGAAATGCAAACTGTTTCGGGAAGGTTTTTGATGTTGTAGTGTTATTAAGAACATTCTTGATTTGGACTATTATGTTAGAAGTGTCACGAGTAAAATGGTTTTACTCGACGAGCAAAGCTTGTGTTTAGTTCCTAATGCATGGCAGTTAAAGTATTTCTCGCGTAAGATTAGACGGTTATTCAATCAGTGAAGTACTATTTAAATTATTGAGTGTGTAAATACTCAGTGTTTGTGTGGGACCGCTTGGAGATATGTACTAAAGGACATACTGTACAGTGTACAGCGTTATCAAGAGCAAATAAAAAGTGTAAAAAATAGGTTCAGTAATTAAATATTTTTATATTTCGCTTAGATATAGGTTTTGGCTTATATTGCATTCCATTAAATTGTTTCAATTAATACGCTAAAATGTTTTTAAATTCGTCTTATTAAATCTTTAGCGCTGTAATAAAATTTTATGATTTGTATATAATTCCCAGCTGGAAATAAGGGTAACATTTTTAATTCATTAAATTGATGTAATTCCAATGAACTTGTGATGCAATTTATTCTCGATTCGATTACAGAGAGATAAACATTATTGTTACAATTAATCTTTCAGACCTATAAAGCTTTCTTTGTACCTGGTAAATATGTCCTAGTTTGCTTTCCCTTTTGAGATTTATTATGTATTTTCATGGCAGAGACAGGCTGAACTGCGCAGCCTGCAACCTTATCAAATTTTAACATTTGGAAGTAAATAAACGTTTGGATTGAAACATTCTCGAACAGGCAGAATTTATTATTAAGTACAACATTTCTATTTCAATGTTAAATGTCGTTTTTAAATAGAGCGGATCTTCAGTGGCTTCACATATAAATGTTGAATGTAAATAATAGATTTATAATGTATGTAACATTAGTAGAAGAGTACATTGCATGGACAGATTGACAAAATAGTACTGATATGAGCTTATACGACGTAGTGCCTACGATTATAAATGCTTAAACAATAAAAAGCAACATTTACTGAGTCTTTTATTTATGGCAAATGAACTTTCGTACAATATTTAATATCATACAGTTGTTAGAAGAGTTTACATAATTTATTCTGTATAATGAGCTGATGTCTTCAGATTGATTGTACAGTCGATGGAACTATAGATGGCTGTGTCAAAGAGGTGTAACCTTTGAGAAAAATATTGAATAAATAATTATAAATGTATCCCTTAGATGTTAGAGTCACGAGTTACAGGCCGTGGGGATGAAAATAAAATATGATCTTATTGTTACGCGTGATTAACTAAACAATATTGGACTATGTTATAATCGAAACTAAGATTTTATAAGGAACCAAATAACAGTTTACATGTTCATAGTACCAGAAGCTCATCAACATAGCATTTAGTACTGTCGCCTCCATTAAAATTATACCTTATATAATAAATTATAACCAATGACGGGGGTGCGCCTCATTAATCGATATTAATGAATTGTTTTCTTTTGATTCTTTATCTTTTAATTTTCTATTTCTCTTGCATGATGGAAAATTATTCTTTGTTTGACGTTTTCGATCGAGACAGAAAGGCGTGGCCTCGTACATTTGCTACCCAACTAAAATACATGTTTGTACTAATATTACTGTACTGTAACTTTTTAGACATATTGTAACGATAATGAATTACTAATTATTATGTTTGCTTAGAGTAGGTATTAATTCTGATTTTATGCAGATAAATAGTTTTTTAATATTGTTGTCACTGAATGTACCAATCTTATTAAATTTGTACCTATATTCGGAAAGTTGAATAATTTGTAGTTAGGATCAAATCTACATCCTGCAACCCTTCCAAAACGATAAATTAACATGTGCCTTGGCTTCTGAAATGTTATGTTTTAATTATAATATAAATAATGTAAAACAAAATTATTAAAACAAAAGTTATCCTCGTCTCTGACGTGCTGCCTTATCTCTTTTAAGTTGTTCTTATAAGCTACTTACTAGTGATTCAGTTTGCATTACGAATTAAATTGAATATTATCATTTAAAGGACGTTGATTTGTATAAGGAATTTATCACTAATCGACATGTAAAACAGGTATTCAAAATATTTATTTTATATTTATGTGCTATGAACACGATAAAATTACAGTGTAATAACTTTACCGTAAATTAAAAGTTTAAAACGCAATGCTTACTATAGGATTGAAAGATTTGAACACATTAATTTCTGTATGATTCTATTGTTGCTGAAAAATATGTTGTGTCCTAAATAGTGTTACAATCTGTGGATGTTTTTTCAACATGTAGGCGACTAGGCGATAGTGCTTTAAAAAGTTATTTTGCTTTATTTCGATTTAACGACTGCAGTTACTTTTGATCATTTTTAAATATGTACAGTTTACATAATAACTTATATCATGTATACTATATTGTCAATGGCAAACAAATGATTATAATTTTCATATCAGCTGTATTTTCATACTATGTAATAATTTAAGTAGTTTCATTTTAATGTGTGTTAATATATTCTTGATGTAGAGTTGTTGCAACTTTCCGAAGGTACGCACTAGGCGACTGAGAGCTAATATTATCATACTAAATGCATAAATTAAAATTTGTTAAAAATGTTTGTTTTTATTTATTTCAAAAAGCATTATTGATCTCACATGATTATGAAGACACATCAGCTAGTTCTATTAATGACTACTTAATTAGTTTTCCTGAAAACCATACTAACTTTATAGTTTCTTCTGTTTACAATGACATTTCGTTAGGAAAAGATTAATATAGGAACCTATATTTTAAACAGTGTACATATAATAAGGCCAGACCATTTCTGTACGTTAAATATTTTACGAAAAGAGTGATTGCTAGGTAATATGGATGTTTTCGAAACTCGCAAACTATCCAAGCGATCATATTGATATCATAATCTAAACCTGGAACTAGTCAAAAGATGTATTTTAAGAGGTGCTGCGATAAAAAGCGTAGTTCGGTGAGCGACAACTTATATAACAACCTCTGATATACAAGACGTGTATAACACTCGTTTCCCGATGAAGGTTGCCCATTCATGTCGTAACATGAGTCGATTATCACCTTTATAAATGAAACCTATGCTCGTTACTTCAAAGGGTAATATGAAAGTACAGGGTGAAATATGTAGATGAAATATGTAATATATGGATCTATTCAAAAACATAAAAAAATTAAAAAATGTTTTTGACTTAAACAGCCATAAAATAAAACCCATACATACTCCACTAACCACCAAGGATTTATCAATAATAAAAGTGTTTTAAGCAATAAACCAACATGCATATTATGATTAGGTATTTTATAATATACGTTTAGGGGTATGCCTGGACAGATTTTTAGTTAGAGACCGAAGAAATTGAGTTAGAAATATAGTTATGTAATAATAAAGATAATGAGAAACAACAAAATGGTCCTCGTTCAGTTCAGTAATCAGTTAGATTAACCAATTCGAGACAGCTACGATAGTTACATGAGAAAAGGCCTTTGTATTTCTCTAGTTTTGCACACCTGGCTTGTTCTTTATTAGTTTCTAGGATAGCATTCAAGTATACTTAATAACATTACTACCTAGCTTTTCTGATACAGGTGGGCTTCAGAATGGTCTCAAGACTTTTTGTTATTAACACTGTTTGTCCATAAAGCTACAGAAGAGTGTGGAGGACTCTCGACCAAAGATTGTATTCTTGCTTTGAGGCGATAACAACTATATCACATGAAGTGATGTCACTAAAGACTTTCCTTTTATACATAAATATTATGTAAATGTAGGGAAACTCATGTAATGTAAGATTTTTTTAATTTGACAATGCGTGAAGCGTCTACATTTTGTTTGGCAAGCTAATTTCCGACATATTATATATGCTATTGTATCGTGAGTATCAAAAGAATTTTAGTGTAATAAGATATCGGGTTTATTTCCTGGTTCTGTAGAAAACTATAAAAAAGAATATTAATAACGAAATCAAAGACTTCTGAATAAATAACGTGTAGTACGATTGAGTTTATTCGCTTACTTGTACTTTATCTTCTGTGATTCGATATGTTCTATCCACATTAGCACCGCCAATCACCAAAACGTCGCCATCTTCAGATTCTGTATTACGTATACACGATGTATGGAGCTGCCTTGTAATTGTTGACCCATTACATTTCCTCTTCTGGCCCGCTCCAGGACTACTCTTTCTCAGCTTTTCATATTGTATTGCAATTTCAGCGCCTACTTTAGCATTGTTCTTTATTAGGGCGATGTCTGAAGGTCGTTAAGGGAAGAAATTGTAGTAATTAGCTTTACAAGTATCGCTTTAGGACTAGCTATTCGTGTTCCCATAAATTTCGTTTACAAATGGATCTGTAATTAACAAGGGTTGAAATCGTAATGATAGTGGGGTTGTATGTTTACGATGGAATAATGCTAATAATAGTTGTTTATTGTTTTGAAAAATATATACGTGGGATTTATAAACAAAGATTCATTTATCGCACTTGAAAATTAATAAGAGTTTTTAACATGTACAACACGAAGAAAAAAATACTTATGCAAGTTACTTTATTTAAAAATGAAGCGTTACTGCAATAATTTTTCCTTTGATAATGCCTACTGTACAATAATTCGGCGAGAATCTGTATTCTGGAACATCTTGCCAATTACATAGAAATATGGAAGTACAAAGCAGTATTGAGAAAAGGTAATTGCATGTATATTTAATTTATTTTATTCGTGTGCAAGATTACGGTTTCTCAGCAGAGCAGCATACTTATTTATTCATTGTATTAGGTACCCGCGTTTTGAAGATAATGTTCTCTGCCGTACTTTCTTGTAAAAATCACTCTTGGATCGTATTATTTTTACCATAAAAAAAATTCGGCTTTGACATTAAAAATGTATGTATGTAAATAAAAAAAGGAAGGATCTTGCGCAGAGAAAAATTTAAAGAAAACACATAAAAGGGGTGAAGCCGGGGGAGAGGCTAGTTCTTATTAAAATAATGAAAAATATAATGTTAATTTAATATTCTCTTTTTAACTTAGACAAACGCGATCCGCAATTTTGAAGAAGTGGAAATATGGGTTATTTGCCTCTCCCGACTCGCGCTCACTGAGCAATAAAAGGAATTAAAAGCCCAAGTACGAAGTGCGAGCCCATTAATTTCATTTTATAATTAAAATTTAAGAAATTATCCCTCGAAATAATATTTTAAGAAATCGTGGAAAAGTTTGCTTAAGAATTCGATATTTTGATTGATTTTCGTCATTATACCTCCACTCTGAGACCCAAAACCTGGCCATCCATTTTCATAATAATCGATTACAAAGCTCATCAACCATGGACTGTCTCTATCTTATGGGAGGCCGAGGTACGCCTACGTGTCAGAAACTATTTGAACTCGCTCCCTCAGCACATCAATTAATAATGCAGGATCCTAATTCCGTTATTATAGTTACGTGTTTTTATAAAAAGGATACTCGTATTTAATGAGGCCCCGCCTGTAGCTTTGGAAACTGCATCTAGCAAAAACGGTGTAATTTCTTTTCCATGGATACATCTTCTTTCAGCTTCGACTAAGGCGTTAGATATAGCACCTTGTATTATTTTTTCTGGAATGAAATTCAAGATTAATCTATACTATATAAATATTATAAAGCTGAAGAGTTTGTTTGTTTGTTTGTTTGAACGCACTAATCTCAGGAACTAATGGTCCGATTTGAAAAATTCTTT
>NC_052112.1:6554640-6562764 GCF_012273895.1 Zerene cesonia | reverse complement strand
CTGAAGAGTTTGTTTGTTTGTTTGTTTGAACGCACTAATCTCAGGAACTAATGGTCCGATTTGAAAAATTCTTTCAGTATTAAATAGCCCATTTATTGAGGAAGGCTATAGGCTATATACGCACTTTCGGGCGGAGCCGGGGCGGACCGCTAGTCAAAATTACAAGGATTAAACTTAAGAGATTACTTTGAACTGTATAATAATATTTCATGCAGGTATTTTATTGAATTAATTTTAATACAATCAGTTTAGCGAATAAAACTGTCGGCATTCATGGTAAGTATCATAAATAATTAACAGTTTGAGGTTTAAGAATATAATTCACCATCCATTGCAAATTCTTCAGGCACGGGCACAGCAACAACCGTACCAGACGAGAGATGTAATGTCCGTGCAGCGTGAAGGACTCGAGCTGCGTGCTCTGCATTGACTACATTATACGGGGCTTCATGTCCAGATCGCCGGTTGTAAAATGCTGGAAATTGTTTGGATTCACCAAACGAACACACTGTAACGCCTTGGGTTTCCTGCAAAGCAAAACTTAACTCTGCAAAAAGTCTAACATTTAAAGTCTATTGCTGTATATCTCATATTTAATCCTACGTTATCTCAATCGAATATGAAAAAAGAAATGCTATAAAGTCCTGTATTAAAAAGGATTGATTATATTATAAAAAATAAGTGTGATTGATCGCTGGAGAATTATCTTAATGGAATTTATAAGGAATTAGAAAATAATCACCAAGTATTCTAGAGTTTTCCCAATATCAAGAATGGATTTAACTCCGCTGCATACTACTAATGTTTTACTGCGTCCAAGTTCAGTAAGGTCCGCTGATATGTCCATAGTATTTTCTCCATCACGATGAACTCCGCCTTTGAAAGAAAATTGCAAAAAACCAACCCTCTTATAACATAAATTAAATTCATGGCAATGAAAATGACTTTGAAATCGATAGAACTATAATATAGCGGATGTTTTCTGGTTTTATGTACAAAAAAATGCGCCACCTTATTTAGCAATCTGGAGTTCAATTACACCCATTTATATGCAAGTATAATTTAACCATTATATCGTACTTAGTATATGATAAACTAAAATTAACAATTATTATCGCAAAATTAGTTTGAAATGAGCTTCGAGCTCATTGGAGTTAATTATAGTGACAATATAGAAAATTATGGCCGCGATAAAGCGAGTATTGCGCGCATTGAGTTTTCATTTTCAATAAACAACGACCGATCATTAAGAGGCATTACAATTAAGTCGCAAAATTACTACATTCCATTTATTTTTTCGTGCGCAGAAATCACCCCTGGCTGAAAAAACAAAATATGCATGACATTATTATTTAATGAATTTACTTGAGGCAAAGCTTCTTTACTTCACTTTTGTCCGTTTAGTTGAATGTTCCTATAATTCCCACGAAAAAGTACCTACTTTCTTTTAGTTTTTCTTTCGAGAAAATGGAATTTTTTCATGAATAAGTACAAAAAAATCAGTTTATGTTTTCCTGTATTAATAGGCTTGAACACGTCGTTAAAAGTAACATTGAGTAGTAATTGTAAGATAATTATAACTTTGTATAGAGCATTGTGACGACTCGGCAGTGTTTATTTTTATCTCTTTTGTATCCATCACGCGCTAGAAGCCTCCGCCCACATTGTTTCTTCGAAGTTGATACTTTTTGTAATTAAACTTTGACCCGGGTAATTTTTAGTTTTATATATAAATTTTATTGAGTCGAGTCAACTAATTAAACTGTAGGTTTCACGTATACTGGACAGCGACGACGATACATTACTAGTTTATAAACCTAAAATCAATTTAATACAGCCAATAGTCGAAAATATTACTGCTATGAATGCATTTCGTGGAATTGCACCATTCATGAATTCCTCTATTAGTTTACAATGCGAGTAATCAGCTAACATGGATATCGTTATGTGTGTATAGTATGAATCTAAAATCTAAATCAGTCTGTTATGACCCAATTAAATTTCACAAATACCTATTAATTAGATTTTTAAGTAAATATGACATAAAAAAACATTATTTTGGCGTCAAGGCACCTTTTTACCTTCCAATTCAATATTACTTTTTAACAATTAACTTTAAACACTGAATATTTGTCTTGTGAGCCTTAGTAGGTATAACATTAAATCTATAACAACAAAATTTTATTTCGAGTTGAGACAATCGAGCAAAATCTTGTAACATACCTATTCCCCCGGTCACGAAAACTGGGATATTCGCCAGTTCAGAAGCAATGATTGTCCCTGCAACAGTTGTGGCGCCATCTAGGCCATCCGCCATCACTGTCGCTAGATCTCTCCTGGAAGCTTTTATGACACCCTTCGCTTGAGCTAAGTATTCGAGTTGGGATGTAGTTAATCCGATCGTCATCTGCCCTTTGAGAATAGCTATTGTAGCTGGAATGGCACCCTAGATGGAAAGCAAATATTTATACAAAGCGATGTAGAATTCAATGTAAATAATATTTTGATTCTGATACGTGATATATAAGTAATAAATGATGATGATGCATCGAAATCGTATCTAGAATGTATTTATTTTAAATATAAAATAAGACGTGTTGGCAATGAAGTGAGCGCTTTTTTAAATATCTCAATATCAAAAAAAATACTTGAAAATCATCTTAGATATCAAATACGCAAATGATACGAGTATTAAAAATGGTTTCTATTATGTTTCTGTATTATTATTTATAAAGAACTTGTTGTCAACCAAACAGTAGATTAACAATTACAACTAGAGACATGTTTCGAATTTCATTACTATTATCAGTTAGTTATTTAGGCAGTTAGACAGAAGATTGTGCGAGACGGTTTTAATAACGTCTCCTATTGCGAGTTCTCCCAAGGCGATAACGCAGTAACAATGGGTCAAAGTGTGACGTACGTAGGAACGGGATTAACAGCGTCAAAGCCGCTTAAGTTCAATTAAGGCCACTTCAATGTCCGGAGGCTGTTTCAGTGTATGTCAAAGCTTATATGTAAGCATACGCTAGTGCGTAGATTGTAGCTGTTAACGAGATATAAATAGCGAAAAAGGAATATTTACGTGCATCTTTTATCTTATGTAGTAGACTAAATAAAGGAATAGTACGAACTATGTATATAGCTTGTACTATTAGCTATATATATCTAACTGGCATATACATATGGATAATTTCTCGGAAAAGAAAACATTGATGCTTCAATAAGTTATTGTCATGTTATTGTTACAATAACTGTGAATCATTTTCCTGTTAAGTGAAAAAAAACGAGCTTCTCCTTCTCCGCGCTTTTAAAATGATTTATACTTGATAGGTATTTGTAAAATAAATGCATAGTCTAGATACATGAGCGGCACTACATGATATTCCCATTTCACAAAACGTCAGATCCGACGATTTATCACCAACAGTACTAAACTTGCCCCTGTCGGTTATATTGTATTGTTTGAAACGAATGAACTTAGCGTGCGGTAACGCAGTTTTAAGGAAGCGAAATCTCTTTTTAACTTCGTCAGATCTCACAACATTGTAAAGGGAAATAGTAGCTGACAATTTTCTTGGCATCCGCGCTATTTTTGTACTGCAATTTATATCCGTGTACTCAGTTTTCTTGTTAGAGCCATGTTAGAGCTTACACTTTATGACATAAAGGAAATTAAGTTTGAAAATATTGCTCGACCTCTCATACAGCTAGGTTTTTAAGTGTTTTTGTTATTTCTTGGCTTATAGTAATAAATGTCGTAATACAGAAGAATAGCTTGTACTAGTCACATAAATGGAGTGTTGGGTCGCATATAAATAGCGAATATAAAATGGCACCACTCAGGAAATCACAGACATTCATTAAATTGAATTTTGTGTAATATCATTGTCAACTCATAGCATTAATTTTAATTTACAAATTATTATACATAGCGTGATATTAAACATACAGAAAACACATATTTTTTATTGATTAGTTTATTCGCGGTGATGTTGGTTATAAATATTTTAATGGATCCCGTATGCCAAAATCTAATAACAAATGCAGGATGGTAATTATGTTTGATGATATAATAAAAATTTTATCTGTATTTTATAGCATATATGACAACGAAATGGACCTCGAAACCAATACCTACCGAAACAATATAGTTTCAATAACATAATATCGCATTAAAACTAAATATTCTATAAACAACTTACTTGTTTTCGAATAATATTTTCAACTTCGTAGGCCGTCTCTAGATTCTTCGGGTATGGCATTCCATGTGTAATAATAGTGGATTCCAGAGCGACAATTGGCTTGTTATCTATTTTAGCAGTTTGTATTTCGTCGGAAAACACGAGGGGTGAATGCGCATAGAAGCGCCTCGTCAAGCGTGTAAAACCAGCCAAGTGAGTACTGAGCGGAACTCTCAGTAGACACGCCATTTCTACTGAAAGGAAAGCTGTTGTAAGTATAACGATTTCTTTAAGCACCTTAGGGGTAGGGACATTTTATTTTGGCTTTCCTTGAAGAGAACATCAATCAGCTTTATAAAATACACGATCATGAGCATTAAATTGCTTTCAACCTTTTCCTCGTGCGATGTTATCTTTTATATATTGACATATAGAGCGCACATTCCGGACAATGGCTATTAAGTACGTATGTAGTTTTCATTTTAAATTAATAAATTATCGATAAATTTATTTATAAGCTTTAAAGCTAAGTTAAATTAATGGCAAAGAAAAACAGAAAAAAAAAACGGTTGAAAATCGTTGGATTTTTCTTGCAAGGAAAATATAACGATAAGTACACCGTATGGAACATATTTACATTTTCGGTCAAATAAAATTAGGTCAAGTAATAGAGCTTGAAATTAATTTATGTCGAAAACCGGTGCCAGATCTAATAAATCATGCTGTGTTGTTATACTGGGAAAGCGCATTTACTAAACAGGCATAAAAAGGAAGGTCAGAAATTATGAAAAAAGTATGACACAGCTGAATTTATCTTTATACTGGATTCCCGATTTATTTTATGTATTTTTATTAATTAATTGGGTTATGCTGGAAAAACTGCTTATTTTGTTACTGTAGAATTTTCAGACTTATCTATTTGAATAGTCGTTTAAAGGGTATGCCGAATTTTGCAAACGTATATTATATTGACCGCCTCCTTGGTACAGTGGTAAACGCGTGAGCATAGAACCGAGAGGTCCTGGGTTCGATTCCCGGTGGGGACAATAAAAAAATGTCTCGGTCTGGCAGGACACAGAAGGCTGATCACCTACTTGTCCATAAAGAAAATCGATCAGTGAAACAGATGTATATCATCTGCCCCATACCCCAGTAGGGGCCACGGGACTTCACTTATATTATATATCCACATAGGTAAAATTTTTTTACAGATTACATGATTCCATCTCCAAAGCGGATCTAAAAGGATCATTTTATTATGTTTTTCTTATCGTATACACTTACATCCCTTCAGTTGACACGTACTTATATAATACGACAAAGCTCCGAATATCCTCGATACAAATATAAATCACAATCCACTTGATTCCACTTTTTTATTTATTCATTTTACATTGATATTACTTATTTATGATAATAAAGCTATTTACGGAATTTTATATAGATATATGTAATTTCTAACAATGCATAATCACCTCACGGCAGTGCATTTATGCCGTGACCTGAAACTCAATTAAACTACCCTATTAATCTACTTCAGTGTTCCGAGAGCAAGATTGATAATGTAATTAATCAATTAAATGTTAAAAGAGTGCTTTAGAACTCGGAAGTCTGTGGTTATCTGTATCGGCAGGCCCAGTTCATTAATTAATATAAGTCACGCCAATATTTTGTATCCCGCCATGTAATCAATTCTTTAAGGTGTTACCAAAAACTCTTTTCGCTGTAATTACACGACGAAACCGCAAATGAGTTAGAAAATGGTAAAAAATTATATCCTTTGTCCTTATTTTTGATAGCTGGATTAGTAAGTGGGTTTTAAGGAGCGAACTATGATTTTGAGGAGCGCATGTGTTATTTTTTTTAAACAAAGATATAAATTAAATATCATGTTTTGTTAATTTCTTTGTTAAGTTCCTAAATAGTGTAACGTGTTGTAAAAAAGACATGGTCACCCAAATGCCAAATAAAGGTAAAACATGCCTGTTTCATTAAGTTTCTGTTTCGCTGCTGGTAATGGTAAGCGTCTTGTTTCCTGCGACTTCAACCGCAACGACGAGATCCGTCTGTGGACACAGGTAGCAGGCAGAAGTAATGCTGCCTCCTTTAACCCAATAAGTGACCAAAATTACCCGACGTGTGTGCAGATAAGTTTTATTATTATTAAAGTACGTTATCAAATGTGATAAAATTTCGGACTTTGAATAAGAAAATTGCTTAAGAAAATTGTCTTTCAGAAATATTACTGCTAAAGTGATACCTATTACCCCGTTCTTTCCCAATTCTGAAATATCGAAGTAGTCAATATTTTTGACTAAGAACATAGTACATAAAATTATTTCTAACAGACAAAAATTTGAATGGAAATAAAAATCCGATCCAAACTTTTATAGAACCGAAAGACTAGTTCTATTAAAATCCTTGTTAGCTGAAGTATATATGCCTTCATTGAACCGTATTCTTTAATTACAGGGAGTCACATTGGCATTTCTCTCTACCTTGTTAAATGGAGAATTGAGCTTTATTTGAAAGGTCATGAAAATCGTAATCATGTTCATGTAGTCAGTTAAATTAAATATTAACTGAGAAATTTATTAAAAATTAAAGGTTACATAGGTACATTTTGGGGCTACAATTATTATCTTATTGGCATGGCAACGTTATGCGATAAAATAATTATGTATCTTAGCAACAATTCGTTTATTTTTAACAACTGTTTTCTAGACAACGGGTATATCACATATATTTTAGTACAACGTGTGTCTTATTTTTCTATTATTGTTATTTAAATATATTTTTGAGGTAAGTACATATTTTAAATAACTTGACTCCTTAATATATCATATAAACTAAATTAAGTTGTTAGTTTTCAAATGGCATACACATTTATTCTTTTTTAACATAAAGATCAAATGGAATTCTGTTCAGCTATCAATCTATTATATTGCAGACGTAAACATAAAATGGTCATAAAATTGTTGTTATATATTTGAAGACGCTTTGTTGATTGATACAATATTGTGCAACTATTTGTCTAAATTGTTACTGAAATGCAGCTTTATTGAAATATAATTAGATTGTATATTTATTATACAGACAAGATTTCGATGGTGAAATGTATTGTTTAACATAGGAGCAATATCAACCCTGTCCGTTCTCCAATTCCTGTCCTTGAACACCATTCAAAACTAAGTATGAAACATATTTATCGTCTTCTAACTGTAGATCATGGCGTGGGGCTTACCGAAATTGCCAGGATTAATGTTTTCCGACCCAACAAAGACCCAACATCACATACGGAGTTCTCTTCGATATTATCAAGGCCATCGCTTTCCGGATACTATGCTGAGGGGTCCCGGTGGTACAGATACGGATGTGGATAGCAATGCCTTCGCCTTGCCTGAAGATTCCGTCAAGTATGTCTTGATAAATGTATATAATATATTTACTGTTGAACGCAACTTAATCCGGGCAGGAATGGACTTGAAGGGCTATGAAGTCCAACGTGTATCACCCAAGTTTATTGGACTAATCGTTTCTCATTACACGAATACAACAACTTCATATAATTTAATCTATGGTTCTTCACTACATGGTGGAGACTGATCTAAACAAATGTTTACAAAATATGTACGTTGTAAAATAGTCGTTATGAAGTTAATGAGTCGTTAAGAGTTCGTTAAGAGTTTCGTTGAGGTTCTTTGTTAACTTATTGTAATAGACTAAAGATTTCGCAATATAGGAATGTAATCATTGTAAAAGTGTTCAAATCTTTAGTAGTGAATAAACTATAGTGGATATTTGTGTTTTGTACTTCATTTCTACACAAACTCCCTTATAAATGGCGCTCCAACTTTGGGCTGAATCACGAAACTTTTGTCGCGTTTAAGTGTGTGAACTTTGTGTAAACTGTGTTAACTTTTGCGTATCTTCTACGGTT
>NC_052112.1:6521737-6553640 GCF_012273895.1 Zerene cesonia | reverse complement strand
TTCAAATCTTTAGTAGTGAATAAACTATAGTGGATATTTGTGTTTTGTACTTCATTTCTACACAAACTCCATTATAACGTGTATTTAAATGTATTTATTGATACGCAGTTATATTCATATGAATAATCCCTTTAAATTCATACAGTCGTTCTAAGGCATTTAGATAGGTCAATCGTGCAGGCGGCGAGGCGCGGAAGGAACGAGCCCGGGCTACATAAGCTATGTTATATACATTTTGATGTCGTTTACAAATTTTGAGTTTTATCAATCACGATATTTTTCGGCTTTTACTACGTGATATCATGAATAAGTGGCTAATAATATGTGAAACATGTTTTGACGATTTGCCTCATCACTCGTTGAAACATTCGTATACGAGTGTCGTATCGAACCAATGTTCACACATTTCGCAAAACACAAAAATTCGGTCATGTGCTCGGAGTACCGTGAAATGTTTAATTAATATTGAGATACAATCAACGATCCGATGTTCCCTTTATGAATAAACTTAAATATCGAGGTTTTAAATACTCTAAAATAATAAACATAAATTACGTTATTATTGCATGCTCATATTTAATAATTATGATTAAATATAATAATAATTAATTAGTCGTGCCTCGGGCAATAAAGTTTGTTTGTAAACGCTTCCGGGTCGAATTTTCCATTTTCCGTAAGTTTATCGATTAAATAACGTATAAAGCTATGTATTAGCAGCCAACTGCAATAAAGCTTTGAATAAAAAAAAAACAAGAACGCGATAAATATGTTGGCGCGTACAAATTAGAACAGGCAGGGGCTAATTAAAGCCTCATAATTTACCGCCTTTGTTGCGTGATAGTCACGGTTATAGGTTTTACTATTAGCCTTGTTTAAAATATACGTACATATGTTAATAGCTTATGCTAATGTAATAAGGTTCTATTGCATTTGGAAACTATCCAATAAACAAAAAACGTATCCTTTGTTTTTTTTTAAGAATAATTAGTAATGTTCAGATATCATAATTATGGGATTGTTTGAAACATTAATCTGGTTGTATTTCAACATACATGATGAACTTATCGGGCCAAAATGTACATCGCTCTACAGTCTACATGAACACATTCCCAAAGTTCTATAAACAACTGTCACATAGATACGCCCATATTTTTTGCAGTCATTGTCTTAAGAATGAAAATAGATAATGAATGATAATGAATGAATAGATATGCTAGCCTGGTCGCAGTAAAATTGATGTTTAAGTTATTTTTTTTTGTGTCCCTTTGTCGTTGTATTTACATACAGAAAACTATTGATGACTGATTTGTACCTAATACTAATACTAATGTTGACATTTCCAGCTACGATCCATCCCTGACGTACGGTCGCGTCAAGCAGCCAGCTTTACCAGCTGTGATCCCTCATTGGGTGCATTACGACAAACGTTGCTTAAATTTCACGGCATTCTTTAAACAACCAGTGTTCGAAAATCCAGATGAACATTATAGGGTGCGGGTTGTCAACATTGTTTATTTCCTCGAAGATGATACTCTAACTGTTATGGAACCCAGAGTTAAGGTAACTGTAATTAGCATTTTTCATCGAACATAATTCCAAATAACAGGCAGCTATTGAGAAAGTGCAGAATGATTGTGAAATAAACATACAATGTCTAATGGTAAATTTACACATTCGTGTGCGATATTCGTTCGTATTCCTGTAAATGTACCATTAGCCATTACCTAACATTTGAGGTAGTTTAGTCGTGTTTAAACGATTATAAATTACACTCATAGGAGGATAGTTTGTAAATATTTATATTATTCATATGTATGTTCTATAATCTAAAAAGCAGTGGTGAGAACCTCGGACTTCAAAATCCATAAGTCGGGGTTCGAGACCGGGCGAGCGTGCAGGAAATAAATTGATTTTTCAATTTATCTGCACAATATGACCTGAACCCTCATAGGAGGCCTGTGTCCCAGCAGTGCGAAGATATATGGGCTCATGATGATGATGATGATGATGATGTTCTATAATATGATACATTAAGTGCAACATGCTACAGACGGACTACGGTGCACTGCTTGATTTCATAGGTGCGTCCATAATTAAATAAGCTCCGATTTTTTGAGGGGCAAAGAAATATTGTAGGAACTCTGTAAATTGAGATTCGTTACATACTACTGTTAAACAATGTTGGTAGTGGAATTAAAGTTCCAACTACAATCATAATGAGACTTAAATAACTTGTCAAAACCAGGAACGTAACACGTGGCCTTTAAATTGTTTTGCGCGATTAATTTGCTACGACTCTATTATTACGCCGTTCCACAGAAATGGTACGTGAACCACAGTATTCAGGTTATTTATAACTCGCTAAAATGTCAATTCTAAAATAACCCTCACGTGCATAACCACGTACCTACCCTGTTTGACACCCACACCAATTACTTTTAGCATTCTATAATGAGTTAGCGATAAAGTCAACTGTACATTTGTACAAGTTTCGAGGCATTGCGTCTGAAATTAATCAATCACCTGGGAAAAACGAGGGATAAAAACATTGGAGGGTTTTATATTGATGCGAAAAAATATGAATGATGCCCTGATGTGTTTGGTTTTGTTTCGAGTGTTTAAGTAATGAAAGAGAAGAGAGCTTTCGTTTGAAGGATATGTAGATATTTTTTATGGGAATTATAATTATTTATTTAGTTAGGACAACTTACAAAGCAGATATTAATACATTAAAAAAACATGGAGTATATAAATAGAAAAGCTGAGTGTTGCTTTACTACAAGTTGCCACGACTTGCTAGTAATTTTTACTTATTGAAAATTAAACTTAAACTTCACGTCACGGTGTGAAACCTTATATAATATTTATATGATCTATCCGCCTTATAAAAATATTCTTGACATTTTTCGGAGCTGTGTTTCATTTTCAATGTAAAATTGTATTATTGTAACGAGGAACTTATATCATGTTAATAGACAAAGGTTCTTTAGAAAATCCGTGTTCATACTAGTTTGAAAATGTTGTTCAGAAAATAAGGCGCCGACTTGTTTGAAGTTTCTAATTACCCTTTTCGTTTAACTCGAGCACTTTAAAAGCAACGATTTTAGATCGTAAAAGCAACACAAAGCTATGAAGTCTTTGAGTTACAATCATGCTACTATAAGCAAAATATGAAAGGGGTTTCTTTTCAATATTATAAATAAGATCAGAAATTGACTAAATGTTTCAATAAATCTATTTGCGTTACAGATATGATACTACATCAAATGTTTGTGTAAACACATAAATAAAACCCACGTTGTTTCCTATCAAAATGATGGGCTTGCGAATTGCTTTCTGTTTGACTCAATGCAGTAAATATTTGAGCAAACGAGTGTTGCCAAAGGTCTTTGTTATTATGTTTAGCTTTTAGAATAGTTATAAAAGAAGACCGCTATTCATGACATAGATAACAATGAAACGCACTATGCTTTCAATGTTGGATTCTTTTAATAATAATTGCGCTTATTCAGAATAGCTTGTGGCTTTTATAGTACAATATCAAGCGTATAATGACGTCGCTTAAAGTAGCAAGTAATTGTTTTTCACTTTTAAACCTGTTTATGGAGTCATTTTATAACGAAAGCCCATAAATAGTTTATGAAGTTATTGAAATAATTTTATAGGCTAGGCTGTTAAATGGCTTCTCAAACTATCAATAATTTGAGAGGCCACTAAACAGATATAAACTCATTTTTAAACTGGAAGAATGAATTTCGGTTGCGTTGTTCTTATTTTTCAGGTAATATTAAATAATAATTCTTCATATAAAATTTATTTTAAATGAAAAGTATCTTTCATATATTTATCTTTTTCAAATGCTTCTCTCACAATTATGTATGTACCTACATTTATGATATGACCATTTAAGCGTAACTAGATATTTTGTACCGACACAAAGATAAATTGAGATATTTTTATATTTTTCTAACTAGGAATCTAGTACGTTTTCTTTTTATAGGTAAAAATATTTCTGGATGTATTTGTATAAATTATAATCTAAGATGTAAATAATTTTGTGGAAGGCATTAAACAAAAAAGCAATGATGTCAGCCCAGTGCATATTTTGTGCAAGTAAATATAATTTACATAATATACTGTGCCCTGCGTTTTCATATATAAGATATAGAGAATATCGAGATAAAAAGTTGCCAATGTTGTTCAAGTTGTTCAGCTATCTACGTACCAAGTTTCATTGCAATAGGTTCAATATTTAATTATTCAATAGCTAGCTATATCCAGGTTATAATCTCTCACTGTATCAAATTTCATGCAGATCCCAATATAGATTTTTGAGTGAAAGAGTAACAAAAATCAATACATTGTCAAACTTTTGCGTTTATAATATCAAGTATGTTTAAAACCTATGTATGTTATTTATTTTTATTGAAAATTGAAGGCAAATGTAATTGAATGAAACGCACGCTGCACAGTTTAGTTGAGATGCAAGAGTGACATTTGCACGGAGAATAACCTTTACGAAGTTGAATTGAAACCGATGCTGGTATAACGCAAAGCTGGCAAATGAGCATGCATTTGTCTACGTTTGAATGCTACATGCTACGGCTGAGCTTGGCTTTGTTTCGTAGTCAACTGAGCGCCTTCCCGTCTCGTCTGGTCCATAATACTCGTTTTTTCCTTTCATTTGATTATTTTTTCCGCTTATTGCAGTGAAACATTGAAAACGAAACGGGTTTTACGTAAATTATTCATACGACTCGTTCTAACTACGATCCGATGTTAATTTCATGTATTTATTTCAGAATTCTGGCTTGTGGCAGGGAAGAATGGTTAAACGAGGGAAGATTCCTAAAAATGACCTCGGCGAATATTGGCACTGGAAAGATCTTGATAACGGAAAAGATATCTGTATTTACGGGAAAGTTTTTCACACTATATCCTGCGATTTGTTCACTAAGGTATGTAGGTATATTGTATAGCATTGTTGTCGATTATATATTAAATTGTCATTTAATGGGTTTAGAAGTATATTTGCAATAATAAATATGGTATTGTGTGCTTAAAGTACAATTTAGAGTTTAAAATAAATTTTATAAGTACCCAGTAGTCCAGAAATAGTGGTAGTTTTGCCTACAAAGCATTTCCGGGTGTTTTGAAAATGGCTGATCTTTTAAATTATTATGTGTTCTTTTCAATTGTCAATTTTGCTACCTCGTAACTTTTTCACTCGCGTCACCAAATTGAAAAAAATATTTGTCACTTTTTCTTTTCCAATTCATTTTGCGAAGAAGATATAGAATATGGACCAAAGAACAAGAGATATTCCAACAATTTTTTTAGAGTACAAATAACATCATTACATCAATAATTTTTTAGGGAAATGTATATAATTTCTGAGCGTACTTACACTGAAACTTATTACAACTTTTACATACAACCGTGAGGTATAATGAGCCAAGCGGTTTTTTATGTGGTTTCCTCGAATAAGTAGCCTTATCCATTTGTCTTCTTCTTACAAGTCAACACTAAAACGCATGTGCACATACACTACGGTTGTTAAAAAATCATAGGTACGGCTTGTTTAATTTCTTCTTGGCTTTCTAGTTTAATGAATATAAAACTGACCGAATATGTTTCAGCAAGTATATAAATGTATACTTTTACGTACCATCTTATAAAAACGCCTATTCTTAAACTCTTAAATTCATAATTTTATTTCATATTTGAACGTATAGATTCATTTCAACCGGACGTTCGTACTTCCGATGTGATTGTTTTTAACAGGATTTATGTAAAAGAAATCTTATCAGTAATTTAATAACAATTTCTGAAGCATTTAAATACGAGCAATAATGTACTTTCTTTGTTTTTAGTCTAGACACATAAACGGCAGCCATTCCCTAATACTGCCGATATTACGGTCCTTTTATCGGCAACGATGTCTCTGAGCAATTCATATTCGAGTTTGTCAAGCGCATAAGAACACATATAAATGAGAGACATTGTGAATGATTACTTTTAAATGGTGCAACTCCTTTTAATGCGACATATTTTTAATTTATGCTATGTCCGTGACTGTAAATTCCTTAACATGTTTTTATATTTTCTTTTACAGCTCGATTTCGAACGATTCAATTTTTAATTAAGTGCATGTTTATTATAATTAATGCGTATGTTGCAGGGTATTAATGCTTTAGTACTGTTGTTTTGGTTATTTATATTGACCGCGCATAACTCGAAACCTCCTAAAGTAAATAAATATACGAAAATGAAATTCTACATTCCTTCAGTTTATACTCCTTGGTAGAACATAGGATATTTTTATCTCGATATCCAGCAGGATTGACCAGAGAGTTGGGATATTTAGAAGGTAGAATAGAAAAAGTAAAAATGTATTTTCCGTTGTCATTTAATATTGTAATTATAAAAATTTCAAATATCGGTATACGGTCTATTGTTTGTTGTTCCGTATCCATTAACACATGTAACAACATAAGTAACATGAACTAAAAGCGTGTTTTATAACACCATAAAGTATATGATTAACTGCAAAAAAAGAGCAGAAAAGGCTTCAGGATTAGGATTATTCAGATTATGTTAATTTGATAGCGTATTGAAAAAATAATGAAACATACAAATAACAATTTGATACCATGGAGAAATCACAAAATTCCTCGCCATGTTTTATTCATCGACTAAAACCACACTAACGTGCGTAATAGTTTTGGCTTTTGGTCAAAACTGTCCTTATTTTATATTATTTTAATATAATTTATAAATTTTTAATAACATTCTTATTTTATGCATACGCATGTATGCATTCGGCTTTGTACACCGACAAAGTTAGCCTAGCATGCTAATTCGTTCATACTTGATTGTATAAATTTGTGCGTGCGTCATTCTTGTAGTCCCCTTATGAATGTTCTCATGCAAATACGGCGACTGGTCGTTTATTAGTACGTCCAGAGTGCCAAAGTAAAATAACCCGCAATACCACACATTAAAACTCTTACTTGAAATCAACTATGAATATGTGAAAATAGATACCTATATTTATTCTTTTTTTCTACGATTATTTGAATTTTTTATATTACTTGCGTATTTATGCAGTAGCATTTTGCTTTTTTTGAAAACATAATGTAAATAGGACGAAAAAAAAGTAAATACTTTTGTCAAAGTTCAGTAAAAAGGTAACGAAATATCATTTTTACGACATCAAATAACAACATCAAATTATTATTTATTATTAAGTTTTCAATAAGAGTTCATTTTAATTCCTTAATAATTGAGCTTTACATTGGTATTTTTTAATATGCTGTAGCTGCACTAGCTTACTAGATATATTTTAAAGAGTAATGGCAAGGCGGTCTACATATACGGTACCGATCGCACGTGCAGACGGAGTTAAGACTTTGTAGGTATCCTACTAAAACGCTTCTGAGGCTAATAAATAAATATCTTAACACATCAGTTATTATCCATTATAATTAATCCATTCAATTGTATAATTTTTTCGAAAGAACTAAGCAATGATTTTGCTCATTTATTATCTGTATTTAAAGTAGTGCAACACTAAAACAAATTTATTATTATCTATGGCACGCACGATCGCATCTTACACATTGATAGAATGAGATAGCGATAGATGCTAAAAGTAAATGGATTCGTGTTTACAGTAGCTGAGTAATAACATAACGTAAAATTCAGTAAATACTGTAGTTATAAAATAAATTTCAAATAATAATGAATACACTTACCTAAAGGTCGTTGCTATTGAAATAGGTTTTATGTAAATATGTCCTGTATGGCAGGTTTTTAGGTTATGTTAGGCGAACGAAGACCACAAATAAACTGTCAAACTGACGTAAGTAAGACTACTCACTAGCATTCATTGTGTTCATATAATAAAAATTAGTACCTGATCTAATTTAGTTAGGTTAAGCTTAATTCAATCTATGTACATAGAAAAATTGTTTATTTAATTTAAAATCATGATCATTCATGCATTCACTAAATTTTACAATGAATCGACGTATGCCATTTGTTTTGGTTTCTATACGCGATGATTAACTGATCTTTTTTGTTAAATTAAAATTACTTTATTTATTTAAAGACAATAATTGCAGAAGAGATATATAGTCATAGTATATATACTGCAATACCATAGACTGACGAATGAAACACGATCGTAACAGGAATCAATGTATACTGGTTGTTTTCCTTGTATATTTCTTTGGTTTCCAGGGTTTTAGTAGATACAAAAATAGTTATAAATAACCAAACACAAACTTATTATGCAATTTTTTTAATAATTAATTTTTTATTATCATGAATAATAATCTAAAAATATATTCATAGATTATTACTTCGCATCACAAAAATGCATTTCCTATGAAGATATGAAATTTCTTTGTAGTAAATTCGAGAAAATTTATTGCAGCTTTACCTTACTTCGCTGATTAATTATTTCACCTCGTCCTGTTCTTTCACCCCTGCCACCACATGTAACGGCTGGTGTTTAATTTCTACATTGAGAATTATGTTTTTGCATGAGATACTATGCGATATACTCACCGGAAAACAGTCCTTGCATCACTTAATTCAAATTGTTCTTTTGATCTTAAACCAATTTCTCAATATATGATTGTTAATTGTGATTTCCAAACATAAAAAAATAATAAATTTTACCATAAGCCAACATCTTTCATGCATTAATAAAATACCTTATCTCTGAGTGATATGAGTGTAAAGTAAATTCCTATGTAGGTATTTATGGACGATATAAACCTGAAATACGTGTATAATAATAATCTATACTGAGCTCTATATTCAAAATGTGATTCTTTTTCACATTAACAGAGCTATAATGTGAAACGAATGGATGCCGTAAAACCTTCGAATGGCTTTTAGAATAAAGCCAAAAGTGAGGTCGACGGGCTTAAAGTAGATGTGTTTATAGCCCAGGAATAGCTTGGGTGGTTTTTATATTGTCCACGACGGCTAGCCAATAAACTATGTTACCCACAAACCTTTACATGTGTTAGCCAGTGTGTAGATAAGTTTTATATAAGGATGTGGAAAAAATCAAGCGATTTCTATTAATATTGTCTATCTGTTCATATTTAAACTTATGTTTAAAATAACATGTATTTAATAATAATAAAAGGAAGGAAAAACATATATTGCACAATATTGGTAAAATAAAAGGAATTACAAAACAAACACATATTTCACAACAAAATGCAATAAGACCAATGGATATTTTATTATAAAGTTGACCAATCACAAAAATCTGCAATATCATTTTGAGTCATTCAAATGTAGATATACAGTTTTGATAGCTAATCACTGACTCATAAGACATAATGGAATAATGATGACAATTGCTTTTTTAATCCTACTCCGATGGATATTCTTGTTACAATACATCACTACTTATCACTAAGGTATATAATATATACGAACAAAAATAGGTAACACGTATTAATTATCCTTCTTAAAAATAATACATTTGAATTTTAAATAAAACAGAAGATTCATTATCATCAATCATAATATGATCATATTTTTTAATTTGGTATTTTGGTGGGAAATAATTTCCATTTATTGAACAAAATTATTGTCCAGTTAGTCCGGTAAGTAGCAAGCGCGTAGGTAACTGATAAATTAATATCAACGACATTGAACTTGTCTTACATAATCCAGTTGCTTGAGTGATAATAATTGAAGGGGACATTCAATAACTGATAATATAATGTGATATAACATGCACTCCCATATAAAGTTTAATTAGAAAAGAAATATCGAACGCTATCCCACGGGCTGGTTGGGGTAGCGGTATAATTGCGTAAACAACGGTATGTACAATACGACTTACTGTATAAGTACGGAATAGCGCTGTAGCTAGAACAGCTGACGGACCGGTCGTCAAATACAACCCTCCCAAAATCCAGAAAAGCGGAATACTTTCCAGATCATTTAAATGTGCTCGGCGCACTCTCTCCACATCTGGGTCGGTTAATGTCACTACGCTGTTGTCCAAAATCTTTGCGTCTTCTTCATTGGCGAATACTCTCTTTCGGAATCGCTGCACTGCAGTTAGAAACGACATGGACAGCATTTTTAAACCCAAAACACTTGCGTGAAATATGAAGCTGCGAACGGGCTGCTCTAAAGTTAAAGGCGTCATTGTTGCCACTGGTGATCTCAAGGGGAGTCAAACGCGTACTATTTGTCCGCTAAGCTTTAAGGAAAATGTCGTAGCTCTACAGAGTTCTGACTGGAAGGCTGAAGTATTTGAACAAATTTATTATGAATCTACATTGATATAAATAAATAAATTTCAACTGTCTGATTTTAATGGGAAAAATATTAAAAGAAGAAGAAAATATCTGTGTGTCTTTTTGTGCGAAATGGCAGATCCTACTTTAAATAGAATGTTACAATAAAATAAGAAGAAATTCAAGCTATTTTTATTTTGGACAAACAATTCGGTAACTCCACATAAATTGCAATTAGGACTCTATGTGAATTTCGCTCAAGGCACCGTCAATTTGAGCAAATACTCATTTTAAAATAAAAATAAAAAATATCATAAACACACCATTATCTTCCACAATTATTACACTGCAATTGTCATTAAGTCTTTACAGTATTAATAAGTGGTTTACGGTGCCAGTTTTTTTAATGATAAATCCACGTCTATAACCTTGATCCCTAGAAAACCTTTCAGTGTTGATAACTTGAAATTAACGAATTTAATTGTTATTAGAAGTCCGGTGAAAACGAACAATTTTGTATTAGGGCTGGAATTATGACATCTAGAGGCTTTCATAAATTTTTATTATAGTCTGCATTTATAGTGCGCAAAATCTTGAAAGAACACTGGCAGGCTCTCACAGATAAAAGCAGTTAAGAAGAAATGTATTTAAAAAATATCTAATAAAATTTGCATCCTTTAACAATAAAAAAAGTATTGTTTTGTAAAGGGTCACAAAAAAAGACTGACTTTCCTCGTATATGTGTTATCTCATATGTCAGACTCTCTGTGGTTATTTATTCTAAGTTTATTGCTCAAATTGCTACAAATACAATGGACTTGTTGAGCTATTAAGATTGTTTTTGAATATCTGCTATTCAAATAAAAAAGAAATTAAGAAATTGCAAAAACAAAAATCGCAGGAGCCTCATTGACAGACAGTTTTTCGTGACTCTGAAATTGCATTTTAGTAGCCAACCACATAGAGCAAGATCCCAGGGCCACTTCTGCCGGATACTCATATTACTTGTTCCAATTTCAGCACGAAAAATATAGGAGTAAGTAATGTTTTTATGTAGGTATAACCGTACACCTGGCAATCGGTCGTTTGACCAAGTAACGTAAACAGTATAGGTAGTACTGCCAGAGATGTTAAAAATATTGATTGTAAATAAGTTTTTATTATTAGTAATTATAATATTAGGTGTGACAGACAATTAAGATAATCTCAGGCAACTATTGATAAAATCATAAATCCCTCCGCTCTGACCGTTTTTCTTGATAATTTGCTTCTTATTGTTGTTGGTCTTAATAAATCTCTAGTTACAAAAGAAATACACATATAATCTATAGTAGTTAATCTTGCATTCACTTAACGTCATATTGAACTAGGCGTATACCCCGGCTAGGTAGTGCCAGGACTCACATTACCTAAGACTAAAGAGTAGCAATTTGTTTCTTATAAAATATATATTTTATTCAACAATTTACGGTTAAAGACATTTATTTCTCTAAAGATTTCACATTTATTTGTTGTAAACGCCATAATGTTAAATGTTTATGCCATAATGTTAAGGTTGGATACCTTTCAACCCAATTATTTCAAAATGAAAATTTCATTATTTTTTATCAAACTATAGTTTATAATCTAAGTTCGCGTTTTTTTCGTAATCGGATGAAAGTTGTTAGGCAACTGTTACAGATATCGGTATAATGACGATCTTCTACTAATATTATTATAACATTATTTTCAAAATGCAACCCCGAAACGAAAAATCACGAAATCTCAACTTAGAAAGGCCTTTCTATTATGTAGGCTTTCAGTATGATTTTTCATTAAATGTTTGTAGATGTTACTACTTATTTTAATTATTCCAGATTCTGAAAAGATATACAAAAGAAATCTTGATATAAAAATATGTACTTTTTTTCAAAAATCTTTCACCATTTCTTATGGGAATGCATTTGCAACATATTTACTAAGATTATAAATGTGAGTATGTCTTTTTGTTTGTTTTACTTTTACGTTGTGGAATCATGAGATGATTTTGATGTCCTGAGTCAGGAGGCGAAAGAGTGATAAAGGCTACTTTTTATTTCACCGCGGTAAAAAGTAGTTTCTCGTTCCCATGAAAATTTCCTTTGGCGTGCACAACACAGGCGACTCCGCGGGTAACACCTTGTAATTAATATACATGTATCTGTATAGGTATTTACGAGCGAGCGCAAATAAACACAGTGGAATTATAAACATAACATTTAATTACTATCAAATATACATACATATAAAAATAAAAAAGTCTTAATTTTCTGGGTAATTAAATGGCCATTGTAGTACGAAGCACAAAATATAAACTACACACACATCACACAACTGTTGTTACACAAGTTTCCTTGACCACTTTCGGATGTTTACATATCTGCCAAGTAGTATAATACAATGTGTGCCCCCATGTACATCGATATTAAAGAAGATATTCCAAATGCGATGCCCCGAGCCGGCGGGGGTACAGGCTTAACAGCATACACTATTGTATATATAATTCGACACACGGCAAACACCCGGAATAACGTTACTGCTATAGCTGCAGACGGACCCGTCGTCAAGTACAATGCTCCCAGGACCCAGAAAGCAGGTATATTCTCAAGGTCATTCAAATGCGCCCGCCGAACTCTCTCGACGTCTGGATCGTTATATTTCACAGTACCCTTCCTTGCCTTTGCGTCTTCATCGTTGGCGTACACGTTTTTCCCGACTCGTTTCTTCAATGTTAGATATGACATGAACATCATTTTCAAAGCCAAAACACTAGAATAGAAAATGAATGATCGCACCGCGGGTTCCGATATTGTTAGAGACACCATTTTGTTTCTACCTATAAAAAAAGTTTTTCTAGACAGTAAACAACGCTCTCGCTACACGTTATATTAGTATGCGAGTTTCCGCCTAAATGATGGCAGACCTTGAAGCACCGAGAGTTGTAATTTTATTATCAATGAATATTTGATGGAGTTTATAAGCAATGACATAACGCATTATACCTACCGATCTGTTCTATATTTACACACGGTAAAATGTGCTGTGTCATTGTAACATTTAAGTGTTAGTTATCATCAAATAATTTTGTAGATAATATTCAGGAACCAATTATGTAGGTCTCGGCAACAGATTATCAAGTCCTATTTCTTTCGGGGCAATAATTTGTATAACAAATGTTTTGAGTACTGTGAACGACAGCTGCAGCTCACCAATGGAGTTAACCAGTGGCCTCTACCACTGCGCGCCACTACCATTCATGAATATTTTCAGAGGTTTAAGGCCATAGCAGAGGCTTTACGCCTCTGCATGGGGTAAATAAAGGATTGGGGACGGGAATAAAGGAAAGGCTGGGAAGGGTACCTCATCATCATCATCATCAGCCCATATATGTTTTCACTGGCCTCCTATAAGGTCTATCTACTAGGGAATGAGGTACCCTTCCCTAGGTTGGTATACCTAAGTAAAAAGATTATCAATTGTCTTGTATTCACTTTGTGTATTTTATACTGATCTAATGTTTTGTCATTCGTGTTTGTTTTTGCTAAAAATTACGAGAAAGTATTTTACATCAACGACTTGCATTACATTTTCTTGATGATTAACATATTATTGTTCTAATGACAAATCTCTACTTTTAAATATTAGAAATCAGCTTCATCAAATATTTAAATGTATTGAACTAGTAATTATTTAAAATATTACTTTATTTTGTTGTTTTGAAACATGAGAATAATTGGACATATCTACACTTCCTAAAGTAACGGAATACATATAATGTACCTGTAGTATCAAAGAACATGTCGATTTATTACTATTTATATTGAATTTGTTTAAGGAAAGACTCTCTAACGCTTCCCAGTGTGAATTATTTTTCAAAGAGGTGCTGATTAATTTTATTTAAAAATTAATTATTTGAGTTCAAGAATTTTCAAGCATTTCAAATGCAGATGAATTTGCAAAACAAACTATCAATAAGGTGAAGGTAAAATGACATAAAACAAATACAGTTAAATAAAAAAACAATATATTCAATAACTAATAATATAAAACAAAATCTTTTCTTACACAAAAAATACCCCACAATTTTAGCACAGAGCTCTAGAATACAAATACATACATCACAAAGCACATGTTTTACAAAGGCTCTTTCACCGTTTTCGACTGCAAATTTACATGTCCAGCAGGTAGTATAAGACGACGTTTGCCCCCATGTACAGCGAGACTAAATAAGGGATTCCAAATGCAATGCCCCGAGCCGGTGGAGGTATGGGCTTAACAGCATATACTATTGTATGTAAAATGCGACATACGGCTACCACTCGGAATAACGTTACTGCTATAGCTGCAGACGGACCTGTAGTCAAGTACAATGCTCCCAGGACCCAGAAAACGGGGATATTCTCAAGGTCATTCAAATGCGCCCGCCGAACTCTCTCGACGTCTGGGTCGTTATATTTCACAACACCCTTCTTCGCCTTTGCGTCTTCCTCGTTGGCGAATACGTTTTTGCTGTACCTTTGTCTCGCAGTTAAATATGTCACGAAAAACATTTTCAAACCCAAAACGGCAGAATAGAAAATAAAAGATCGCACGGCGGGATCTGCTAATGTTAAAGGCACCATTTTGTTTGAATATAACTAGTTTTTCCAAATGTTTAATATCACAATCTCGATGTACGGTTGTTGAGCGAGTCTGTGCCTGAATGATGTCAGAGCTCGAAGCAAAGCATATAATAATATTATCAACTGGATAGATACGAACGTTTTATAAGTTGCAGACGTATTTGGCGGAGTTTTTAAACAATTACATGGCACATTTTTACGCGCGGTACCTTAATTCTGCCATGTCATTATTATACACTTTTTAACCGACGATTCAAAAAACGAATTAGGTTTTCAATACATAGCGTATTTGATTTAGATAACATCATTTAATGATTAGGCTTATTAGGTGGTGGTATTTCTCACATAAAAGGGGTGGAAACAAGATTTCGTCATGTGAGGTATCATCGGGAAGGTATTATGGTGCCTGTTTTAAATTTATGAATGAATTTTGATTTAATGGTTGGTTTTAGAATTGAAGGATTGAAAAGTAGTACCTAAATGGGGTAATAGTTACATTTATACAGTGATACAAGGATCTTTTGATGACACTGCCGGTAGGGAATGGATGTGAATTAAGGTTTTCCCATTCAAAATGTAATTTCTTTGACTAAGGGAATGAAGTCTTTTTAAGAAAGTTTGGTTAAAACTACACAACGGATTTTAATTTATAATAGATTTTTATTTATAATAGCATCTATTAAACTTATCCCAATTTAATGCGTGCAAAGCATCACGTCATAAACTAAACTTGTAAGGTATCATTGGATGAAAGGTCCTTTAAATTGAAGTTATCTAAGGTAATGAACAGATCTTTAATGCTATAAGGTTTTAACAGAGTTGAAAATAACTTATTAATGTAACAACAATTTAGTCTAGTGAATATTATTTAAATTTTATATCGATATTCTCATGAAATTTAGGTATAGCAACTCTTGGACTAAATATGTTTTGAAACAATGAGCCTTAATCGACGGTGGTGATATATTTGAAATTTTCTTAATTTATTAACTCGCCTTGTTAAAATGTGACATAGTTTACTAGTTGGAGAAAATAATATCAGATGAAAACACCGCTAATAAAATAACATCCTATCAACTAGTTATAATAAATAGTATTTGAAAAAATATTAATCAAAATATAAAAAAATCATACTAATTATCTAGTGCAAATATGGAAACAAAATATACGACCATTGCTGCCGCGGGCGCAGGCATGATCATGATATCTTAGCCATACCATCGGCTCACATGACAGGCCGAGTGTTGTCGCCAATTAAATAAAATGAAAATAAAAAAAATTACAAAAATAATTCGACGCGCTCTTACTGCGCTCAATACTTTTTTTATGTCAACATCGCTAATGGAGCAGGTGGGTCTGATGGTAAGTGATACCACCACTCAATGCTCTCCAGAAGTATAACCCAGAATGAGATCCGTTTGCGGATAGATGGAGTTCATTGTTGGCGGCATGTCCGAGCTTCTTTTAAAATGACGTGTGAGTGAATGTTTTTATTTCATTTTATAACTAGCATCTGACTATATATTTCTTTTGTTTTGTTTGTTATTCATGTCATGTATTAATATTTATAACATTTATAAGCTGTTATGAGAGTTTATATAATGTAGAAATTAATGTATGTATAATTAATGTAATTGGTGTGTAACCATTTTAATTATGATAATATCAAAATGAATATAAAAAGCATTATTACATATATTAAAGCGTAGAGTAGGGAGGACGTTTCATGGAATCAATTCAATCTCCATCAATAAGAAAATAATTAATTACGCCAATCATTTGAAAATCTACCGAGACATCGATGTACAATCTTATAAAAAACCGTTACAAATTGAGACCAAATAAGTTTATACGAAGTCTACTGATTTTATTAATGATTTATATTATACTGAATGATTTTTTTTCAATCGTTTTTATGCTTTTGTTAAGAGTTGATTGCAAAGTAATAAAAACCAACGTTATCGTATTATTTAGCTAGAAAATAATTTTTTCAAAAGATTTTGGCCCTTTTTTACTACAGAGGTTTTACTTTTAGGTTTTTTCTAGTAGGAATTGCTTTGCAAGCCGGTGGTAAATAATTTCATCTAAAAAGTATATAGTATAGTATGAATAAATATTTGTTTAATTTTGAGTTCAAGAATCTTCAGCCATGCGCCGGTGCAGATAAATTTCAAATATTCAATTGCAACATAATAAATGTATCTTATAGGTATTTATTAGAGCAAATAAATACACCCAAATGATAACGTTAATATTTACTGATTAGTAATAGAAAAACAAAATCATTTATTTCCATCGAGGAGTATATAGAATAGATTACTATTTTTATTCAATTTATTTCAAAACAGACTCTCTTACCCTTCCCATGATTAATTTCGTCTTAAATATTGTTATATTGACGTGACAACGTCTTAAATTAGGTTGCGACTCGGAGTCACTCATGAAAAAGTGTAACGCCCGGTAACGTTACGATGAGTCACCGAACTATGATCGGTCCGCCGCGCGCGCAGCACTAGAGAATTAGGCGCATTGAATCGGCGCGTGCTTGTGTCTCTGTCTCTGTCTTCTTAGTATACAAAATATATTTTCTATAGTTAAAATTTGTGCAATTCTTATTTTCATTCAATTCCTTGTTCCTATTGTGCAATTTAATAATATTCATATCAATAAATATTCTACCGAGAAAACAAACTATCAATAAAGGTCAAGGTAAATGACATAAAACAAATAAAGTTAAATAAAAAAAAAAATATACTCAATAACTAACAATATAAAACAAAATCTTTTCTTACACAAATAAATACCCCACAATTTTAGTACAGAGCACTATAATACAAATACATACATCACAAAGCACATGTTTTACAAAGGCTCTTTCACCGTTTTCGACTGCAAATTTACATGTCCAGCAGGTAGTATAAGACGACGTTTGCCCCCATGTACAGCGAGACTAAATAAGGGATTCCAAATGCAATGCCCCGAGCCGGTGGGGGTATGGGCTTAACAGCATATACTATTGTATGTAAAATGCGGCATACGGCTACCACTCGGAATAACGTTACTGCTATAGCTGCAGACGGACCTGTGGTCAAGTACAATGCTCCCAGGACCCAGAAAACGGGGATATTCTCAAGGTCGTTCAAATGCGCCCGCCGAACTCTCTCGACGTCTGGGTCGTCATATTTCACAACACCCTTCTTCGCCTTCGCGTCTTCCTCGTTGGCGAATACGTTTTTGCTGGATCTTTGTTTTCCGGTTAAAAATGACATGAACAACATTTTCAAACCCAAAAGGGCAGAGTAGAAAATAAAAGAACGCACGACGGGTTCTGCTATTGTTAAAGGCACCATTTTGTTATAATATTATAACTAGTTTTTTCAAAGATTAAAAGTGAATCAATTTCCTGGGTAAACGTGATAATATTTTGCAAGTTTCCTGCCGAATGGTATCAGAGCTCGAAGCCCAGATATAATATTATCAATTCGATAGATATTTTATCATCAACAAACGAAAATCAATGATAATGTCTATCTTAATGTAGGTAAGCAGTAGAACTCAACAAAATTACTATTTGAATTTCTGTTTGTTTGTCTGTGACTTTATGTATGCTACTCACGCTAAACGAGAAAGTCGAGAGATACCAATTTCCTTTGAATGTTGTGTGATATTTCTTCACTTCTTTAAATATAACTGGAAAACTGGACGGTGCTGTAACCATGAGATCGCCTACTGTGTAATTTGTGTTTGCATAGTGTATTTTTTCATTTAAAATGCGTCATTTTCAATAAGTGAACTCATGGGGAACCAAACGCGTTCTATAGTTTTATCATTCAGTGAAACAGACTTCTTTTATTTTGCAAAGGTACTACAGACTATTTTTATTAGATTGGTTCATGCCTGTGTTTTTTTTTGTGCAAAGTTGAAAAATAAGTCAGGACTTTGTTGCAGGAACATCGTCTTTATTTGAGCAAGAATCCCTTTTCAAGTATTTACTTGTAAGTTATTTGCTTTTCTTTGTAAGTTATGTATTTACGTAATTTACAATTAAATAATGAACAAATTTAAGTATAATTTACCATAAACAAAGTAAAGTCATTTATAACCTATCTATTATACTGCAATTTATATTTAATCTTCTTAATAATAACAGGCTGATGGTGCAATGATTATTATTTTATGATAAAACCACATCCATCGTTAATTACGTTGATACTTAGAAAACCTTTGTAACTAAATTAATATAAGTGTTTAAATCATTAGTTACGGAATATAACTTCAATATACTATTTATAAAAATATAGGCTTTAATAATTGTCGCCTGTTTATAGGTAATATAGTGCTACATTATCTGTGGTAGTATCTACTATCAAAAATATGATAATACTGTACTGTGGGTAATGTTCAAGTATTTATTCTAGATAAGTTATACCTATTTTGAGTAATTTTATCAAGGCATTATAGATAAAGAAAGACAACCTCTGTCCACCATCGAACCTTACATTTCGTCATAATTTTCTTATAATTGTCGTTGTTTGAAGTAATTTATTATATATTATATATTTTATTTTATGCAATCGAATTTGCAACATAATATGTCATATAATATATTTTAAAAGTAGTAAATATGTGGGCAAATAAGTTCAATCGAATAATAAACATACATTTAATAGCTAATAATATGAAACATTATCTTAATTTTCTAGGACAATTAAATGCTAGCGCATTGTGGTATAGAGTACCTACACTCATGACAAATCACATGTTTTATAAATGCTCCTTGACCGTTCGCAAATATATATTTACATATCTGCCAAGTAGTGTGTTGCGACCTTTGCTCCCATGAACAGCGAGATTAACATGGGCACTCCAAATGCGATCGCCCGAGCCGGCTGCCGTATAGGTGTAACAGCATATACAATTGTATGCAAAATGCGACCCGCGGCATACACCCGGAACAAGGTTATTGCTGTAGCCGCAGACGGACCTGTCGTCAAGTACAATGCTCCAAGGACCCAGAAAGCAGGTATATTCTCAAGGTCATTCAAATGCGCCCGTCGAACTCTCTCGACGTCCTGATCGTCAAACTTCACAACACCCTTTTTTGCCTTTGCGTCTTCCTCGTTGGCAAATACGTTTTTCCTGTATCTTTGCCTCGCAGTTAAAAATGACATAAACAACATTTTGGCACCCAAAACTCCAGAGTAAAAAATAAACGAACGCACAGCGGGTTCTGCTATTGATACAGGCACCATTTTGTTTATAATATAACTAGTTTTTCCAAAACAAACACACGATTAACGTTGTATCAACGTGCGAGTCTCCGCCTGAATGATGTCAGAGCTTGAAGCACAGAGTATAATAATATCAACTGGATTGATACAAGTGTTACGTAAGTCGCAAAACAATATTACTCGGCGTTTATATTTTAACACCGTTGTGTGACATGACATTTTCCAGTATTCGTTTTAAAATTTTTTCATAAGTTGGAAAATTTACACCTTTAAAACAGGTAAAAGGTTAACTTTGAGGTATTTGAACAAAGTAATACATAGCTTATTGCATGAAAAAAATACGTGTATACACATTTATAATAACGGATTGTATTTGAGAGTTTTAAATAAAAATAATAATAAAACACATTTTGTTTCTATATGAACTTTAATTATTAAGCGTTTTAATGAACGATGTCTAGCAACGAACACACATGAAATACGCAATGGGTCGTTGAACTTTCACCACTGTCAAGGAAACCGAGTGGTCTGTTGACTGTTACATTAAAAAGTAAAATATGCATTACCTTTATTTACGGAACCTAATATTATTTTTCTATATCGATGTAATATAGTATAAAATTATTTGCGCAGCCATACACATCTTTATAGCATACGCAATACCAAAGGTAATGGCCCTCGAAGGCTGTGGAACGGGGATAACATACACCAGAGTATGCACGATACGGCATGCAGTATATACCCTGAAGAACATAATTGCCCATGCGGCTGATGGGTTAATTGTCAAATAGAAAGCTGCAAGGATCCAGAACGCTGGTATGTTTTCCAAATCATTACGATGCGCGCGTCGCACACGTTCCACTGTGGGGTCACCAAACTTCACTTTACCTCTTAAAAAACTGGCATCCTCTGGGTTTGGGAACACTTTTAATGTTATACGCACTGCAGCGGTCAAAATACTCATTAGTAATAACTTGCCGGCTAAAATTGTAGAATGAACGATGTATGCTTGTATAACGGGATTATTCAACGATAATTCAATCATTTTGAAAATTCACTAACACCTTACTACCGCTACGTTGGGTATCCGACTTGTAAATGATAAACACTCTTTATATACACGTGCATATAACGGTAATACAATAACTTAACTGGTGTTTTCGGTTGCCAAGAAAAAAATTCCACTGTTATAATTAAGATATATAATATATGATTTTAATATAATATACATGACAATTGAATGGGTAAATAAATATATCTCAGAGTTCAACTGACTTCTCTAACTACATCTATATTATTATATTTATATTAGATTATTGAACAAAAATATGCATACATAGGTAATGAATTTATTTAATATACATAAAAACAGCCTTGAATTCACACTTACTTCTTGATATGGGTTATTTATTAGGATACTTATTTATTAGAGTTGAATTCGGCAAAAGTTGGCTTAAATTTCAACTGTAGCTTTCACAATGACTCGTTTTTCTTAATAAATATTTCTCAAGGTGATGTCTTTTAACTGTAGAAATTGTGGAGAAGAACACACTAATAAAAAATAAATTACTAGCGCCTGTTCTGATATACGAGCATATTTTGGGTCGGAACAACTTGCTCCTTAAAAAAATTCCGGCAGCATTTAATAACGCACATTGAATGCGGAGTAAAATTGAAATTTGTGAACACCACTCATTTCATCTTGAGTATCGTGTAGGGATTGAAGAAAAATATTCAGATTTAATAATAATGGCGTTCACATTTTTGAAAACAATCACTATATGATAATTTTAAATTATTAGATTTTTTATCCCGTCATCCGTAAGTTACCCAAATGTAACTTAAGGAGCTGCAACTGAGAGTCATCACGTTTAATGATATATTCACCTTAAACTTTAAATACCAGCGCCTAGTACCTTAAATACGACGATGTAGATTAGGGTACCATCAACGTATTTCAGAAACATATTTGACTATTATTTTTCATTCGGGAAATGTTATTAAAACTTCTCATAAACTACTGCCATGAACGTTAAAATAATTAGGGCTGGTTCACCACCCATTGTTAATGTCTCTAATGGGGCTATTTACATTTTTTGATGCATATTTTAAGGCATTATTATTTATCTTCCATACGAACTGACTTATAGGCTTACAAAAAAATTGCAGGAATAGTGAAACGGCTATTATTCCAGTAAATGATAGGAATAGAAAGCTCAAACTCAAGCTCAAGCTCAATCCGTGCATGCTTAAAGTAGTAACAACCTTAACTATATGTTAAGAGATTGAACAATGGATATGTGCAGTTTCCTATAAGCATATTGTGTACACTGTACTGTGCTACGCAAATTTGAAAGTATGCATGTGATACCGTATAGTGTCAAAAAAGATTGATAATTATACATTGCATAGGCACCATCTTGCACTAAGCAAGCGATCGCGTTGTATAACGTTCGTTGCGGGAGTCGCGAGTAGAAAAAGGAAGAAAACATGCAACATGCATTCTAATACAAATCAGGGATTCAGCGTTTTTCTTTTTGAGTGAAATTCAATAAAAATATTCGCCGCCCCCGGGTGGGCTCGAACCACCAACCTTTCGGTTAACAGCCGAACGCGCTAGCCGATTGCGCCACGGAGGCTCATAGTCAATCTGCTGAAAAGAATAAGTTAATGGATTATTTATATACCGCCTTCATGTTAGAAAATAAAATGTAGTTTTAAATCTAGTTATTACTTTTCGATATATGTTTAAACAAGTGCTCGAATTATGTGTTAACATATTATAGTATAGCGCCGTAATTTCAATATATTTATTATCCCAGACCTAAATGACTTAGAATCTTAATATCTGACTATAACTTTTCATTGCCTGCAAAATCCTAAACAGGGCCAAAGAAGTAAATTCTTTTGTTTTCAATTTAAACAACTTATCTTATACCTTTAAACGAGCAATTCTTGTATATATATATATATATAATTGGAATCTCGGAATCGGCTCCAACGATTTTCATGAAATTTAATATATAGGGGGTTTCGGGGGCGATAAATCGATCTAGCTAGGAATTTTTTTTAGAAAATGTCATGTTCGTGTTTTATTCGTGTTTTTTTTGACATCTATTGGTGAATAATAATATACTATTTTACTTCCTAGATAGCTGGACAACTGAAATAACACATAGGCACTTTTTATACCGATATTCCTACGGGATACGGACTTACGCGGTTTCAACCGCACGCAAACACGCACGCAAAGTTTCTCTGAGAAGTATTGATCATTGTTTTACAGGAATGGCTGCAGTCACAAGGCGTGGAGCTTTCGAAGGAGGAAGATCTGCCTGAAGACCCTTACAAAAAGAAGGAGAGATGGAAGTCTGTGCAGCCGCCACAACGAGCCACAGCGCATAATGACGCCCTGCGGAGGTTCTTGGAATATGAAGGAAAGGTGCTTGCGTGAGTACACTTAAGATTAAATCTAGGTTTTATAAGGAGTTGTGTCTGTTTCGTTGTGCAAATAAAGAGCCAAAGCGGAATCTATAAAAAAAATTACATGTTGTTACTTTCTACAATTAAAACTGGCTCGGCAAACATTTTCTCATTTAAGCGAATATTTGTAGGCATTTGATGAATAGATATAGAACAACGATGACGGCATTTAGTTTTTTAACTTAATATATTGTTTTCATAAATAACATTCATTCAAGGAATCCGAATTAAAAGATCTAAACTTATCCATTGTAATTTGTAGCAGACGCCAAGCAGGTATCGAATCTCCGGCTTCTAATACAATTAAATCGTACGTGGCCTGACAAACGTAATCAAAACTTGAGAGAGATCTTCTCTCGGGAGACGGCAGACGTATCAAAACTGTTCGAATTGGTATTTCGTGTGAGACTTGAGACAGTTCGCTTTTGTATTTGTATAATGTGAAATAGCACGATACAATAGGTTTTATTCATCTCAGTAAGTAAGTTTCCAGATTAGACTTGCGGTGTAGAATTTGTTGAAGTCTTGTAGTTGTGTAAGGCAACTATATTCAAAACTTCTAACATCAAAGTTTAAGTTAAAATATAGACAAGAACTCCATAGATAAATAGTGGATAATACTTATTTTCATCATCATCAGCCCATATATGTTCCCACTGCTGGGCCACAGACTTTCTATGAGGGTTCAGGCCATAATCCACCACGCTGGCCAAGTGCGGGTTGGCAGATGTCACAGGTCGTCGAACTGTTGATTCTTGGACATGACGGTTTCCTCGCGATGTTTCCCTTCATCGTTTTAAGCAGTAGTGATGTTATCCACATGTGCAGATAAATGGAAAAATCAATTTTATTTTCTGCACGCTGGACCGATCTCGAATCCCGACTTATCGATTTTTAAGTCCGAGGTTCTCACCACTGAGTCACCACTGCATATGTATTTTGAACTTATTTAAATGTATGAATTTCTTTTACATTTTTTAATAGGCCGGTTTGGCATAGCCTCCTGGTATGGTCTGTTTAGCTTATATATCAGTTAACATGACAAATAATGTACGAGAATATACTTCAAAGATTGAAACCAGGCCTAAATAATATCAAATTTTAAACGAGCAATTCTTATATATATATATATATATATATATATATATATATATATATATATATGGAATCTCGGAGTCGGCTCCAACGATTTTATGAAATTTAGTATATAGGGGGTTTCGGGGGCGATAAATCGATCTAGCTAGGAACCTTTTAGAAAATGTCATATTCGTGTTTTTTTTTTTCCTGACATCTATTGGTGAATAATGATACTATAAATGCGAAAGTTTGTGAGGATGGATGCATATGTGTGCGTCCGTTACTCTTTCACGCAAAAACTAAAAAAAATGAAATTTGCAATAAAATTTGGACAACTGAAATAACACATAGGCACTTTTTATACCGATATTCCTACGGGATGCGGACTTACGCGGTTTCAACCGCGGGTCACAGCTAGTGTCTAAATAATGGGAAACGCAATGAGAACTTTCCTTCGACAATTTTTCCATTTTCATTAAAAAATATATATATATACATGTAAGAGTTTTCTAAATGAAATAAGAGATAGTGATCTAAAAGTAAGCTTTGTAGAGCCAACTCTCAGACAGGGGACGGATTTTATGTGATAAAAGAGACTTGTTTAATTTTATTTGTATTTCATAGTGTTCTCTCTAGTTATTCCCTGCGAAATTTTACTCAAAACCTTCTAGATAAATAAGAATATCGGTTGTTTTACGTTTTCAGTATTGTTGATATTCCTTTAAATAAAAAGACATTTAAGGGATATGAAGTAATATGCAAGAAAAGGCGATTTTTTGTCACTGTTGTAGGTATACTAAAATATAACAACAACAATTAGCTTAAAACTACAACACCGCATAAATTACAAGCCAAAAAGCTACTCAAATATATAAATATTATATGGAAATGAAAATTTATCATACAGTAATGTTTGAGCGTACGAAGTTGAACGTTGTTAGACTGAAGTCGTTATGAAGCTGCAGCATTTTGTTTGGCATATATTTCCCTCGCCCAAAAAGTTAACAGTACATATTTCCCCAGTTGCTCGTGGGTCAGAATGAACGACCTAACATGTGTTCATCACGTTCATTGCAAAAATTCGCTAATAGAATCGCACAGGCATTCATTGTATTCCCTAAATTCTCCCGAATTTATATATTTTGGAATTGATCTGAGTATTCAATAATAGCGGTTTTATCGCGTAGTTATTATATTCTTATATTTCTGGATCTTAAGTATAAGCACCAAATTGTGTACTAATTGTTTACACTTACGAAAATTAAACTTTCCGCAACATTTTGATGTATTTTTTTTTTGCTGATGTTAGTTTGGGGGTAAGCAATCATCACCGCCCATGAATATTCGCATAGACACTGCCTCTAGGCATTAGGGATTTGGGGGAAAGAGAGAAGGAAAGGAATGAGGACTGGAAAGAGCAATAGACTGGGAAGGCTGAGGAAAAGGAAATGGGCCTCCAGGTCTCCCCCTCACTGTACTATACACAGTAGCATGCTACTTTTTGCGCCGGTCTTCTGTGGGGGTGTCTGTGGTACTTGGTATCCGGTGCGAGCTAGCCCCATTCGTACCGAAACGTGCTTGACTCCCACATGTAGTGGGCATACAGGCATACTCATAGCTTTTATTATTTGACGAAGGTCTTTCCGACGCGGACTCTTGCTCTATATAACAACATTATATTCAATATATGCCCATTAGTCATGAGTCTCAATTCTGTAGCCAAGTTAAGTAGCATATAGAATTGCGAAGGTAAATTGATCCTTTATTCCATATTTCAGTTTTAACGTTGCTTGGGATAATAGAGACGCGGAGTACGGTGAATTGACAGAATACAAAATGTTATATTTCCTGCAAGATGACACTATCTCTGTAAAGGTGGGTTTGTAATGAAATGTGAAGTAGTCCGTTTAGTTTTTTCTTTGAGTTGACTTAAAGTATTTAATACTCTTGTTTATCTGTATATCCGTACATTAAAAATTGACTTATCAGTGTTATTATTGGCTTGATTATTTTAATAATATTTTTTATTTACTTTTTCATCGAGTGTGTCATTAATTATGCAAAAGATAGACGTATAGCTTTATTTATTTAAAAATAGTTGTAAAGATTTCCATTAATACGTTTTATAAAATGTAAAACTTTATAAAATTTTAAGAGATTCATTCTATATTAATAGCTCAACGAATTTTGCTGTTCTCAAACTCTATAATTTACTATTTGTTATGTTTTGATGGCAATTAAAATTTGCTGCAATGAAAACGTTTGATGGCAGAGCAAAGTTTGATTCTAATTTGGAACAAATCAGGGTCGCGGAAAATCAAAGCGATGAATATTTATTGGGCTCGATCTGGGGGCGGGGTGCGTTCCAATTATATAGTTTACGAGTACTCTTGATAAACAATAAAACGTTTAAATCGTAGCGTTTAATTATAGTATAACGTGGCAAAGTCATTATTTTTAATTACAGAAAAAACAAACCACAAAAAGAACATAATGCATGTTCTTATTGAATCTTTTAAGAGATAAGTAGATAGCTTACGAAGGATTTATTTTAATTTACTAGCTATGCTCTGTGGTTAAACCCGTGGACCATACCAAAGGGAAATCTTCGGAACAATTTCAATCCCAAGAATGATTTTGTGAAAAAATATTGTAAACAGTCTTAAAGTATTTTATTACCAGATCAGTACTATTTTCTAGCCCTGAAAACGTAACAGACAAGCAGAAGAAGTAGGAAACTTGTATTGTTTTAAGTAAATTTTGCTAAGATATGTACTGATATAATTGTATCACTATACATCACTACACAGTATAAAACAAAGTAGCTTCCTGCTGCATGTCCTTATATATGCTTAAATCTTTTGCTTCGACTTTTTTTAATAAATAGAGTAAGATGAAGATTTACCCATGATATTTATTGATAATTGCAACATGGATAAGTGTGTAGGTATATTATGTGCGGATTACTGTTTTTTTTATAATTCAGTTTTACCATAACAATTTGCATAAAAATTTATAACATAGTTACTACGTATGATACCATAGAGCAGCTGTAATATATTACTCGGGATTATTTACAATTGCAATAAAATGCTCATTGCCAACAACGTACAAAAAGTATAGATAGGACATGAGGTGTATGGAAGAAAATTATTATGTAATTTACAATGCATAAGTATTAAATTGCAATTGTACCTATATTGAAATTCGTTAGAATTCTTCTTTAACAAAACTGCACAAGGTTTTAAATCCACGTTCCAATGAAATGGCAGTGAGTAGTGAACTGTAAACACCGAATACGACCTGTCGAATGAAACAAACGGTATCTAGCTGTAAATATATAGCCAAGCCTTTCAGACCACGAGTTTAACAAAATGTCCGAACACGATAGACGATGTCCACGAAATGCATTGAAACGTGACATTTCAATAAAATGTTATATTTATGTATGTCTTTTAGACGCCAAATAGATTTCATTGATCATTCACTATTATTCATGATATTTTATCGAATATATAATTATAAGTCTTAATTCTTTAGAAAATTAATCAATTTGATATAAATTACTAATTTATATATAATACTTTGATCTCATCTCGCTTAACTTTAATTAAACAGGAGCTTCACGATAAGGCCGGAGGAAAGGATCCATTTCCTTTACTATTGAAGAAAAGGAAAATTCCTAAAAAGTGGAAGGAGAGACCAGGTAATCATAAATCGTACTTTTAAAGTATAATATATGTTGAAGAAAAATTACAATTTACTTTTATTAACGTAAAAGTTCAGAAACGAAAAATCATCGGATCCATTAAATATATTTTGATTTTATATTGTAAAAGCAGCAAATATTTGTAAAACTTCCTGCGTATCCGTGTTTTAAATTAGCTTCAATCAAATTTGAAGACCTTAAGATTTACTTACTTATGATATTAAATACGGTACCGGTGAAGGTCTTATGTCGGAGGATTTTAGAACGGTTACTTTTAAATAAATAAAAATAAATCACTCAACATAATAAATTACACCACTTATATGCTATCAACTCGTAAACAGTATAAACTGATGTTGAAACCTTTGTGACAACATCATCTTTATTTTCTTTGCCACAGCTTTTAGTCTCGTCGTAAGATATTAAAATCAACTTTTCGCAGTCTAATCTTTCTTAACAGTGGTCTTTTAACAAAGAGCATACTGGAATTACAAAACATTTAATTAGTGAAATTCAATGATGAAACAAATTAAATTATTTGACTTTTGTTTATATGTAATATGTAATTATAGCTGCGCCCCGCGGTTTCATCCGCGTAAGTCTGTATCCCGTATCCTACGGGATATATATCGGGATAAAAATTTACCTATGTGTTATTCCAGTTGTCCAGCTATCTACGTAACAAATTTCATTGCAATCTGTTCAGTATTTTTTGCGCGATAGAGTAACAAACATCTGTACAAACATACATCCATCCATACTTACAAACCTTCACGTTTATAATATTTATAATATTAGTAGGAAGTAGGATTATAAAAAGTATTGTACGAATATTAAACAAAATTTTCATGATAATACGGTTAATACGCGGTCCCATGAGGAAGGATTCGTTAAATGTTACTTGGCTCCAGTGAATAAAAAAAGAACAAATAAAAAGCCAACAAATAGCAGTTTCCGACAATATAATTAAGTTAATTGGATAGGCACTAAATAAATAAAATAAACGACGCGATCATTATACAAACTTTTTTTATCTGTCTGTCTTTTTTCCATTTTCTCTTTTCTTTGTGTCCAAATACACACATAAGTACGCATAGTAAGTATTTATTTACATTATTATTTATAAAAATGGCATCTGCTAAGAAAGGATTTTTTTAATTCTACCGCCGAGAAAAGAAGAGAAAGGTTCATGGCACAATTTTTATTTTGAACACGTGGGTGAAAACTGGTAGAACACAAATCCTCCTTAAAACACCTAATCGATCCAACTACCAAATAGATGTACCTAATTTTATATAATATAGTAAACGCACTAAACTATCATTCGATTGCAGTGAATTTTCCATCTATATGTATGGAAGTGACAGACGAAGAGGTGACGGAGTATTACGCGCCCAAGGATTTGATCGTTGGCGAGACGGTGTTCATTCTGGGTCGTCGCTTCCTGATATTTGACTGCGATAATTTCACCAGACACTATTATAAGTGGGTTTTGATTTGTGCCTTTAATTCGAGTTTAGCGGTGATGTGTACACTTTTTCTGTGAGTCTAAATGGCTTTACAAAATTAATTAGATATGGTTAGAAAAATGATATCAGTGTAAACGTCGAATGTATCCTTTGAAATTCTTTGACGATACTTGAAAATTATTTGTAAGCAGTATCTGAGTACAGTACCGAAGATAATCTAAAACAATATTCGTTACACATTGTATATACCTATAAGACATATTTTTGTATTTGTAAATAAAAAAAACACAGAAAAAATACTTTAGAAGCTGTCAAGGCAATGTGTATGAGTTATGAGAGCAAAAGGTCACCGTGGTTGAAGGACTACTTTTTGTTTTTCATAGCAGATACCATCATAAAAACATGAAAATATTTTATTATACCCTACAGAGATATGTACATATTTACTAAAATTTAAATTTGAATTGGATCAAAAGCTAGTAGCATACACTTTAATTAACAGCAACATTTACCCAATAATAAACATATCAGAACTCGTTCTATTTCAATCTTTAAACAATAATGTTCACAAATTAAACTTTATCTTTGATCCTGCACTTAAATCAAGATAACGGCTTTATTAAGCGTCATGTTAGCAAAGCCTTGGAGAGGTTCAACACGACATGTAGACAATTTACAATGTCCTTACCCACACAATATATTGTTATAAAAGATAAATTAAATTGTTATATTATCTGACATTTGTCCAACGATAAATACACAACTATTCGTTACGTAGCTGATTGAAATAATTTCCGATTTGTGGTGTAATTTAACCCATTCCATCCAAGGTTTTCAACCTCTAATACATACTCAATTATTCAACTTTAATCTCCTTGTCTATTCAATCAAACCAAGTGACGTATTTACCCGTTTGCTTTCCTCTATCATGAAAATGTGAGCTTGTTTCGAAATGAATTTATAAAGTTTGAGCTAAGTAAGCAAACGTAGAATTTACGTAATCGCCTTATTTGGCAAAGATGGCAGCTGGTTCGATCCAATACATCAAACATTCTTCTTAATATATTGTGACGTGAAGATATTGCCGCAGATTATTTGAGAAAAAATGTTTTTTGCTATTCCTACGAACTAAATTGTACGATTATATAGTAAAAAATTATGTTTCTTTAGGACGATGTTGTATATTGAGCAACCACCGAAAATCCAAGTATTTCATGAGACAAAGAAAGAGTTTCCGAAGGTAAATTGTTGTTAATGTTTACTGATAAGATGTTATACTATATGTAATTGTTTTATAATTATTCTGTTTATTTCGTTTGTGAAATAACCATTGGAAATTAATCCTTTATCTATGAAATAGAGCTTACCACCGCATATTGGTATTGGCGCCCCGGAGGATACACTGCAATCTTGTTTTGGATTGATCCCAAAACCACCACACAAGGATGTCATCAAATATAACCTAAATGCAAATAAGGTACCAAATATATCATATTATATGCAATTATTTTAAATATTACAAAAGAACGATTCCGTGTTAACGTACAAAGAAAAGAAAATAAAATATTGTTGTTTTCAAAGGCGGTAGCTCACTTTGTGGGTGACCTTAAGGTAAAGTTGTGTATTCGGGTATCGGTGCCCTATTTTTCTTCCCCTTTAATAAACCAAACATTACGTCAAGTAAATATAAAAGTTTGCAGTCATTAAGAATAACAAATGGCTTTTCTCAAGCACGTTCGTCTGCGAACCGTAGTATTGATCGATACAAGGAGGTAGAATTTATTCCTATTGCAGCTACTATATAATACAAGTATTTGAATGCCCCGTCTGTAAGTTTTCGACTCAATTAAAGTTGGGACAGAGAGCTGCCTGTGTGAAAGCATAGGAATCAGCTAAGTTGAATCGTGCTCGTGATTTGTGAACTTGCAGGATTGTTGAGAGATATACTTAGTCTGGCCATAAATACTGTTACACTTAATTATAAAAAAATATTACATTTGAATTTCGAATCTGT
>NC_052112.1:6517671-6520737 GCF_012273895.1 Zerene cesonia | reverse complement strand
ATAAAGACCTCACTAGTGTGTTATTACTAACAGAAAATGGTCACAATCGAACCAAGAATCGTCTTGTGTGAAAAAAGTAACTTACTACAATTTAAATCTGTATTCCTCTATAAACAATGTTCATAATAGTGGTATGAATTGCTCTAACATCACATTTTACAGCGGCTCTACATATTTATGGCCTGTTACGCCAGACTTTTCTAGTGCCATTAAAAGCTTAAAATGCATGAATATTTTTATGGATTCGTATTTTATATTAATACCACGGAATAGGTATTGCCAGCTCGTTCGATAAAGTTGTTACTAATAAGTTGCATAGGGGATTATTTTATCAGATAGTCAAAGAGATTGATTAACAACAACACTAATTGATTTGTACAGTACCTACGTTATCTGTGTGAACTGGACTGGATCCACCCCGAGGACAAAGGCCGACAGTTCGTTATAGGGTACAGCCTCGCCGACGGCACCATCAAAATAAGTGAAATTCCCCGACGAAATTCCGGAATACGAGAGGGAAAATTCTTGAAACCTATGCGTTTACAAACGCCCGACTCCGATCCCAACTTTCCAACATATTATACTCCCGACAAGTTTTTCATAGGTGCGTATATTTTTCGTTAAAATAATTGATTGCTGGATTGTTGTTGTAAATTATTAAAGCACGTGAGTAATTAATTACGATGGCAGTTTAACGTTCTATGAAAAATTTCAACTTGTGTACATAGATTTTGTCGAAGATAATACAAATTTTCTTGCCCCTTCGTGTTATTTGACGTGTATTTTTGCACTTAACGAAATAGAAATAAAAGGTATCATTTGAAGTCAAAACAAAAACAATTTGCGGGCCTCGTCATATTTGGTCGATGTGCGGTCGGTGCGGGCTATGAACGCTAATGGATAATCTCATTAGCATAATGCATGCATTATAATGGGATTTAAAGGTTGATACAGGTTATTTTATGGTACACCGCATTGATAAATGATTTATAATAGATATTAATGAAATGCATGAGCAACAGACACATTGTTATTTGTATTAACTGCGGGTAACTTGAACATACGCATTATTTTAAAACAAGTTTTAGTTTTAAAAAATCCTTTATTCATTCATAATCAATTGCTACTTATCAAATATATATCCAATACAAAACTAAAAGCTTTCAATTAGTACATCATGTATTACAAATTACAATCATAATTTCCTACAATGCTTACCAATAACCGTCTGTACCATACTCCGTCCTCCAGGAGCCATAATTCCTGTATTCAAGCATCGTTTCAAGATAATTGGCTGCGATCTGTTCGTGTATCGGTACATGAGCGCCAACCCGGACAAATTCCCTCAGGAAGTGATAGATAATGTGCGCAACTACCACATGCGGGAGGGCAATCTGAAGGATGAACTGCAGGTCAGATACGTCTTCTTTACACTGATTACTCTCCGTGATTCAAGAGATATATTCTGCAGTCTACTTATATTATAAACAAATAAGGACATGAATAGCGACTATAAATATTTTATTGTATTTTCTTTTACTGTATTTTATTATATTGTCGGTAGTCAGTGATGAGTTATAATAGGTTCAGCTCAGTGATTAACATTATCTAAACAACTACTCAAAGAGCGCAAGTTTAAACTTAATTAAAAATGTTTAGGAATGATCTGATACCTCATACATTCTATATGAAGTAGTATATGAACGTTGTACACAATGCCATCCAATTTAAATAAGTAGTCTTAACGCTTACCACAACTTCTGATATAGGGTGCATAATATTATCTTTAATCGGGTACTTCCAAAGAAGGAGATTATCCGGTTTTCTAAGACTTACACGCTGCGTGTAAGCAATCCGTAATTTCCATTGTGTTTGCGTACTTCCCTATACACAGGAAAAAGTAACACTAAAAGGTGGATTCGTTATCATAAAAACAAATAATAAACAAAAATAGTAGGCGTACTAGTACCACAAATTCAAACAAATATTTTTGTACAGAAAAGTTTACATATAAGAGTTTAATGTTTATGACCTGCCACTTACTACTTAGATTTTTTTACCCTTTAGTCCTATAGTATTCCACTTAATCACATGATACGCCCCTAGTCACATCCAATCTTAAAGCTTATTGCTCCTTTGTCAACCAATCATAAGCCCCAATAAGCTTATACAAGCACGGCTAACAGGAAGCGATTCGCGACGAGCAAGCAGCCGAGATCCGGGCACAGCTAGCGAAGATCGGCCAAGCTGCAGTGGCCGAACCGAGCGCGATGGAGCGCTGCCTCGCCGCGCTGGACGTGGTGGAGGGCAGCGCGGCGCCGCCCCCGCCGCCCACGCCACCCGACACCACCGACCGCATCTCGTATGATGACTCGCTGAGGGTGGCTAGACTCAGGTACTACCTATGACATTCGCTTGCAGAAATGGGACAGATAGAATCGAATGACTCAGGTATACAAAACTACAGATCTACATCTACAAATAGCTAGACTGAAGATCACAACCAGAAAAGGGCGACTTACAATCATATGATGACTCAGGTAGGTACACAAGCTTAGGAAGAAATTCGTCATTAAGGAATTTAAGAAAATTGTACACAGTTTTAAAACACCTAGAACGGGTAGGCTGAACTGTAGCCGTGGGAGTACTCTATTAGTTTACTACGAGTACTACTCTGATTTAATATTTTACGAAATCTAAAAAATGTATATGAATCTCTATATAAGGATAGATGATGAATGTTAGTAACATTTTAATGCTCAAAACTATGGAACGCTTAGAATTAAATTTGACTTAGATAATAGGTAAACTACGTTGCTAAGGAATCTTCTGCCTATTATCCAGTTATTGATTGGACGTAAAGATAGGCCAACTAAGAATATGGGCATGAGCCAATATTCCATCGATGATGTCCATAGCAATATAACGAAAATTTAACCACAAGAAGAGATAATAATGTTCTTATTGGCATTATTAAATTCTGGCTTTAGGCTTCACGCCATTCAATTAATGATTTTTCCGCTAAAAATAAATTTTTCTCGTCTACCTTAGTTTTAATAATGGTAC
>NC_052112.1:6517465-6517658 GCF_012273895.1 Zerene cesonia | reverse complement strand
ATTGCGATCTTGACCTCGTTGTAAGCCCAGGCAAGGTTGACAAGATTTTATCAATATATTATAAGCTTCTATGTACTTTATTACAAAATTGTAAACATCATCTCATAGGTTTGTTTATTATAGTCACTATTCAAATTATTTTAACTGAGAAAGATACCATTATATCAATGATTAATAATTAATTTTAATTCAT
>NC_052112.1:6514293-6516465 GCF_012273895.1 Zerene cesonia | reverse complement strand
TAATGAAAATATGAAGTTCTATTTTTACTATATTAAATGTAGTCTATATTTAACTAAGCACTTTAATATAATTTATTGTTCATCTAGATTATTTCAAATTTCTCTGAATTGGGTCTGGAGTCTGTTACAAGTCAGCCGTGTCAATTAAGAAGCAAATGAAAAAGAAAATAGTTTTACCTCCTTGCAATCAACATCATAAGTTCCCAAGTAGCCAGGTAGATGTGGTTTAGCGACAACCTCCTCCCCTGTGGCGCGTTGGGCTTGTTCGCTGGGCATAATCTCATACGGACACTCATTGCGCTCACGTCGCTCAGCGCGCTCATGGGCGTCCTGATATGAAATGTATTCAGTATAATTAAATATTAATATATGTAGCTTGGGAACATAAAGGTACCTACTGTCATTTTGAACATAGGTCTAGTATGGTATTGCAACATATGATCACATTTGTATGGTCAACATTTTTGTTCCGTTCAGGTTACCACGCTGTTTTTGACGAACTGTTTATGTTATTGTTATTATGGTTGTATTGTTATTAATATACTAGTACATAAAGATGAAGAAAAATATAATTCAAATGTAAGATCTTTATGATGTCTATGCACATTACCTTTATTGTATAATATTAAGCGATATGGTCAAAAATTAATTAAAATTTATTGTTTATAATCATTTCATGACATTCCACATAAAATGTTACTTATTAATAATAAACTTTAAATACTTGAGCGACATCGACAAATTAATATTAAGTTTTTTTACATTACATTTTTTTCAATGTTCATAAATGACCATCAATTTATACATTACTATTTTGCAACAAAGAGACAAAAACTTTGACAATTTTCAGGTTACAATCGTAAAAATACACTAGTAGGTAAAACGTAAAATAACCCACAACAGGTATCATTGAAATAACATGCTACATGTAGATAAGTGCATTATGTTATTTGTGGTATTACATTTTTATATATTTTTTTTTATATTCGGCTCTTAGGACTCACGTGGCAGATATTTCACGTTGTAGAGAAACTGAGCACGCCCGCACGTTTCCCACAAATTTCAACTTGTTTAATATTTGTTTTAAATTGTTGCGTTCCGGAAAGTAGGTATATCTTTACTGATTGTCCGTGTTTCAAGTCGCAACGGAACAATTTAATGGTACGGTTTTAATGTCTGGTTATAGAAGACAAGAGAGTGATATAGGTTAATTGTTTACACGATAAAATTTCCTTCGATCTTGTACCTTTGTACTAACAGGTTGTCTCGCATAATTGAGAACTTACAGCATCTTTGTATCTCTCACAATAGTCCTCTTCTTCATTGAAGTGCGGTTGTTGGCCGGGAGGGTATACGGGTCTTTGAGGTTTCTCTCGATGTTCGTCTGGCGCGGCACCGCTAAAGCATACCACCTTTTGGTGGTCTTCGCGAGCCGCCCCAGACTTCAGTATGCCTTTCAGTGGCTGTATGTTCTCGCATGTAGGATTACTATTAAAAAAGTTTTAACATAAATACAAGTTTTCTTAAAATAACTGATTTATTTTCTAATTGACTGTGAAACACATGTCTTAATTCTTATTTATGTGTCTACCAATTTTTTTTCCATAACCAGCAAAAAAAGAGCAGGCGATGAGCTTAGTTTGAGGTGATCACCGCCGCTCATAAGCAATCGCAATCTCAGGGGCATTACGATTATTCTTCCGACTTTTGAGGGATATGTAGCCTACATATCCCTCAAAAGTCGGACTTTTTGACGATATTAACCATAGTCCCCAAGTTATTGTCCAGAGTGGACCATAGCTGAATTATTTTACAGCTTTAAAGTATCGTCAAATAATTTACATTGCATAAAGCTTTAATAAGTAAATCGCTACATTGGCGCCACACCGCAACCGGTTGTATAAAAAAGGTGAGAAAAACGCGCATTCTTTTTTTCTTATGTAGGAAATTAAATGTAGAATGTATCGGCTATTTGTGGATATATATGTCGGTACTTTTTGCACTATAGTCGCACCTATGTTCAAACACCGACATGAAGCGATTAATTTAATCATGTTTGTTACATATAATATTATAAATTACTTGAACATAAATTATTCTGAACAAGAAGGACAAGTAGAACTGAACTCATTTCATGATAATAATAATTGGTTTAATGTATAATTAATAAAA
>NC_052112.1:6483599-6513293 GCF_012273895.1 Zerene cesonia | reverse complement strand
TAAACTTAAATTCGATAAAACTATGAAACTTATAGCTTCCTTCTCAAACTTACAGAAATCATAAATCTTGCCTGTGAGTCAAGTTCACAATGAAACCATAACTCACGACATGACAATTGCAAATTGATTTATGTAGGTATCTACCTACTAGGTAGTACGTACTAAGAATGTGGATTTAAAAGTATGAAGGCATAACTCATACCAGTTGAAGACTTGTCGCATGTGCAGGCTTCGAAATGAATAAATCGTTTATGGCAAGTACTTGTAGGTACGTCTCTCCGCAAGTGGGAGCTAGATAGACTTGACCGTTTTAAAAAAAAACCACAAATTTCGGTGAGGTCACTCCTTATGAGGGTGGAACATAATTTAAAAACTAATAAATTAATAAAAGTAACATGAAAGTATCCTTAATAACACGAAAAACTAAGAATATATATATTAGCAACAAGACTAATTAAAAACTTTCATCTGCATTCGTATACAATTATAGAAGAAGTTTTCCCATTTATAACGCGCCATATCACTGGACTTACCGGTGTATGCATTAATTAGCTTCTATGTGTCCACTAGAGCAGGATTATTTCGGACATGTGTCCAACGTATGAGCGCAGTAACTATCATGCAATTAAATTGTCGGAATCACCAAATTGAATTTGCCGGTAAATATGCATGAACTGAAAGAGATATTGCACGTAGGTACACTGCCATTTGCCTTTTAGCTGAATTGTCAACGTTAATAATGCAATGAGGAATGCTTTTATTTGATTTCTGTTTCGAAATTGATATTGCGAGGGGAAATTAAATGCGTTTACAACTTTGTTTCAGTAAATTGTTTATTTACTGGATTTAATAATTTGCAATTTTAAATGTCGTTACATATTATGTAAAATTTTGTTCCTATAAGTATGAATCGTTTACATAATATGATGTACGGCTTAGAGACTTTTGAAACACTTTACAGTTTAGAGACTTAGATAAAAAGAATATAAAGTTTTTTTGTTCATGTTGTTATCTCATATAACAATCCTAACTGGACAAACCTTTCATCGCTATTACGCCTAACACTTATATTGCTTTATTTTCCCGAAGGTGCCCGATTTCATGCGTCTCCCTCCCGATGCGTATGAAGCCGTGAAGAAATACAGACGTGAAGTGCCCGAAATATCGCCAGCGGCATTACGAGTAGCTGACTACCCTCGTGAACCGCACCCTGATGTGGACACTTGTGTCAACCCTCCGCCTGAAGCAACGGGACCTTGCGTCAGAAAGAAGGAAGACGTATCGTTCGCGTGCCCGCACGTTGCCCCGAAGATGCCTTGCTGCGATCCAGATAAACGCGAGAAATAATATGATATAATTTCTTTAATTTGTTTGATTGATTGTTTCGCTTTTTGGTTGAAATCTAAAATCTGGGAGCAAGAAGGAATAGCCTAACTTTAGAAAGCCTAACTTTGAAACAGACTAACTCTTTTTATGAACATAAAACAAGCATTTCAGTTTTACACACGGCCAGTCATCATCCGATAGGTACGCATGGCAATGTCGCATAAAAGACGTATTTTGGGTTCAGTTAGTTTATATACCTGCAGTAAATTATTTTTTGTTGAGATAATTTTCATATAAAATAACAATATTTACAATTTTACTGTGTGGGCATTAGTACTACAAAAGAATGGAAATTAGCATCAATAAAACGAAACTACAGCTGTCCTATTTTCTCGCTTTGCTATCGGCAAATGAGAAAATAGGAAAGCTATTTTCTAGCTTTACTTGGAAAACAGGGTACAGACGCGAACGAGGGCTAAATTTGTATGCGTTTCGTGTCCACGAATAGGATTATCTGTTTACATAGATTAGCGTATTACTTATATATCTGCTAGCTAAGGCGCCTTGTTTGTTTTAACATATATACCTTCTATATCCAATTAAAGTTTTACGAGATTTACATGATACAATCGAGGAAAAGCCAGTTCTATAGTATAGAGTAACGCAGTCAAAACGCATCCATTTTATTATAAAATAACGGTGCGGCTTCGCCTATGGTATATATACAGCCGATTGCACTAAATGGTCACGTATATAATATATACGTGACCATTTAGTGCAATCTAAAATTTAGCATATGCTAAGGTGGAAAAGTCTTTGAAATCGATCCAGCTTTGCTTAGCGCGTTCAGAATCTTCAGTTTAATATTATTAGTACTTACTACTACATATTTAATTAATACTAGACGCTCGTCCCTGTACTCAAGATTCTTGTTTTATTTAAAGGGAGCATTTTATTAGGATAAAAAGTCACCCTATCACCCAAGTCAGCTCATACTCTGTCTGTATACCAAATTTCATCAAAATCCGTTCAGTAGTTTCACCGTGATTGATGGATAAACATCCAAACAAACTCTCACATCTATAATATAAGTGTGATTAGTCGTTTCTGTGATTAGTCTTTTCTGTAAGTAGATAGTTATTAGAGATATAATTAAAATCTTATCGTGCACCTTATTATTTGGAAAAAAGTAACCCGGCAGTTATTGATATCACCTAATGAATAAATAGATTGACATGTGAAAATAAATATTTGATTATTCATAATTGACGCACAAGCTTAGAAATAAATTATAGTCCATGATATTTACCTACGTAGTGAATCAAAACAGTTATTATTTCGCAGCTGTTTACAAAGATTTTACTTGCCGCTTGTGCAATACCGGATAGCAAACAAATATGGAGGTAATATTTAATATTATGCACTTCTAAATTATATCGTCCGTTTGATTTTCGCAGTATATAACAACTATATTGGAGTTTATCAGTGCACCTATACTAAAATATTAAATATAATTATTTTATATCTTACAGACAAATGGAAGTTAATAATAAATTTTATTGTAAAACCTTGGCCTTTAAGTTTTTATTGATAGCATTAAAGTAACTGGGAACCCAGTACTATTGTGTATCTCTTGTTTATGTAATTAATGCAATGTATTAACTATTAATAAATAACGTAATTGCATCTACAGATCAAATGTCGAGCACAAAGAGGAATCAGATTAGAATAATTACCCACAATTTATTAAACAATAGGTTTATTTTTGAAATTAAAATATGATGATCTCACAATTGTTAAGAAAACTACAAATGGTAGGTATAATGTTTTTAATTGTAATGACTTTTATACACATAAACAATATAACGTAGCAACGATAAAATACATTCTTAAAAAATAAATATCTTAAAAGCGAATAGTTACAATATATCTATGTTAGATATATTATAACAAGGACAATCACAGATAATGTTACAAACATTCCACCGTAGAGGATGTATTTGTCTTGAGAGACCCGCCTTTCTATAAGGGAGATTGTTGCATTGGACAACCCTAAAGTGTTTGCCAAGTCTATAAGCCTGCGGTGGGCACCCTTCAATGTATCGCGGTTGTAGCGAAGCGTCTCCAAAATATTTGATCCTGTAAGAACAATTTATGTACTGTAAAGATATTTCACATACTACTTTAATGTTTAACTAGGTGATATCACTATACCCACACTAGCTGCGCCCCGCGGTTTCACCCGCGTAAGTCCGTATCCCGTAGGAATATCAGGATAAAAAGTTGTCTATATGGTCTTTCAGTTGTTCAGGTATCCACGTACCAAATTTCATTCGAATTTTCTTTTTTAAACTGTATATTTGCGATGTTAAAACATACACACGTATAATATTACTACAACACTTTCGCAAGTTCTGAATGGTATGTGTTGCTGTCAGTTAAAATTCTGATAATGAAGCATAAAAAAATAATTCCTAAAGCGGTGTGCGAAAGGAGTGCTATTGCCCTTTGAGTGGGAAAATGTTTCATAGATACCCACGGCACCCGGGGAATCGGCCATGGGTTATGTCAGATTCCTACCGACTAAACTCCACTGCGTTCCGTCGAGCCGCTTTAGTAAGGGGACGTGGGAGCTGATAAGGATTCCTCCGCGACCAGTACCATAGAAATACCATTCCAGTACCTGAATACTTATGTTAAATAAATTGATGTATAAAAAAAACAGTAGAGGTAAATGTGAAGGTATTTTGTTATATCCCTCTCTGACGTCACAATGGAGCAAAAGAAGAGTGGTTTGACGAGAAATTAATTATGAAACTTGCATTTAACTGAAATTTGTCTGAAATGAAATATGTATACAGAAAGAGGTAGTGACGGGAGAAAATAACAATTGAATACAATGAAAACACTCGTTTATAGGTCCAAAAAGAATTAGCCTAATCCTATATACGGCATACGTAAGGCTTATCTATATGCCCAGTCCTAAAGATCCTAATATACAATTTGTATCAGAGATCTATATATATGTGCTCAGAAATTATTGTTATTTGTAAATATATTATATAACTAGCTTCATCCCGCGGCTTCACTCGCGTGGTATCCGGACAAGAAGTCAAAGACATTAAAAATATAAAACTTAATATATATTTATAGCTAATATTTTACTGGGTTTTAATTGCTACTACATTACTATAAATTCCACACCGGAATGAGATATTTGTATTAAAAAGATTGTATTCCTCTCCATTAAATATATAGTCTAATTAACAGCATAAATAATTTCAACTAAAATCTTCAACAAAAAATTCATAAATTTTATTGACGTGTTTATTAAATTCAAAATTCATATTTATATTATTTATTATTAATATCACCTAAACACAGTAACAGTTAATTAACATAACTGGTTTCGACAAATACCTATATCGACATCTATTGTCAAGGTTAAAGAATTTACCTTCGGTGCAGAGTTGTTTAAAATACAAAATATTACGAAGGTAGATGTAGCCGAGTTATATTCCTAAATCTCGATGCTCACAACTATTCGAGTCTCGTGCAGTTCCCATGAACAGAAATATCTCAAAGGCTGCAATCATTTAATTACCTCGAACGTGATAATAATTAACTACTTGTATCGTAGATGTTGTTTAGAGTAGTGTGGAACAAACTTTGCGCGACTTTGATCGGACTCGTTTTTATTGAAACCATATAATAATTAGAATGGCTTGGTTTTATCGATAGATATTTTTTGTAGTGAATCTTCCATACACAAAAGAGTTTAGTGATAATAAATAAAGGTGCACCGGACGCGAATGACAATTCAAAATGTGGTGAGTAATTATTTGTTACCTATCGAAATACACGAAGTCGTGAAATTGCGTTCATAAATCGACACTTCCACCTTCGTTTGACTTAACACAATACGGACGAGCCAAACTATTATGTTGAAACATTATTTACACTTGTTAACTTTGGCTCGACGATATAAAATATTGTCTTCACTATCCTATGGACACACACGGACTGAACTTGCTCCAATAGTAATTAAGATCGTACGGGAAACCACTGAAGTGTACTGTCGTCGAGTTTTGAACGCATCGGTTCTGTATTAGTAATAGATGTTTGCATTGCCCACGTACGCGGCAAACAATTGATAATTAAGTATTCCGTTTTGTTAAAATATGGACATTACTTACATAATCACGTGGTTCTAGCGTTTTTATGGATGATTATTTTTTATTTTTCGTAGGGCTACTTATATTTAAAAATCAGTTTCATTGAAAATATAGTAGACAATAATGAAGTCTATGAAGCTATGCAAGACAATCGTTTAATATAAACATTTTTTTACATTAATTACATATTATTTTTTACTATTGTTATACACATATAAGAAATATTTATAGAAGTTGCGTAATTCTGGAATGACGGCATTATAAGTAGCTAAGTATATACAAATATTAATATTTATGTATTACGTATGTATAAGTATGTTTTAAGTTTTCTCATCAACTCGAGAATATAGACGCCGTTTATAGAATAAATCTCATTCTTTTATATTCTACACACAACGATATTATTAAATATTTATGCAAAACATGTTTTTTGTCAGCCATTATATTTTCTAAAAATTAAAACTAATTTATCAACCGACTTCAAAAATATTATTCAAATTATTATATATTTTTTGGCTTTGTTACGTCAGAAATTTAGACATGGAATCTATGTTGACGATTTTTTTTTATTTCAAAAGCCGGCGGCTGCCGTCTCTCCATATTCCTTGGGTGTGCAATTTCTGGTTCTAATCTAATTTGCCAGTGTTGCAAACATAATGCTACAAATATAAAAATTGGAAATACACCTCTTCGAATTTCTTTAAACGATTAAAAACCATGCTAATACAGGGGCAATATTGTGAATATTTGTCAAATTATTCTGTGAGCAACATACTAATTAATTAGTGATTAATTTGTTTAGTAAAATCAAAGCATTTTTACTAAATCACATATTCTGATTTTTGAGCGATGATACGACTCATGTGTGCGTGTAGCTCTGTGTACCGACAGGGCTAGCCGAGATCGTCATTGCGTTAGCTTTTGTAGTCCCTTTAAATATACAACAAAACAGAATAGACTAACAAATATAAAGAAAGGCTTCATTTTCTTCCCCCAATTATATTCATAATACATAAGAATAATACACGTATTAAAAAATGGAAATACCTATTCATTGAAATGTCTACCCAAAAGAGGATATTTTTTGTCTAACCAACACTGGATATTCTATATATATTGTGTATGGAGTTGTTCCTAATAAATGATTGAAGACGTATATTTTTACACGCTTTTTATTAGCTTCACCTGTATGTTTGTTTGTATGTTTGTTTGTAACCGACTTCTTTGGGCGCGATTTTGACCCACTTTAAACGGCCAGATTTCGTTCAAACTTTGTAGATTTATTGAGGACCGATGACAATACACTAATTTGATAAAATTATTCCATTTTTCAATTTGCAAAATATGATTTTTGTTAAAGCGTGTTTTTTAGTTTTTTTTAAACTATTATTTATTTATGTTATGACTCGTATGAGAATACGTAGAACTTGGGTTTATTACACGATCTGAACATTGAGCACACAGAATATATATTTTTCAAATAACAAATTCAACTTCTGTGAGAATAAAGGGCTTAATCGTCTAAGTTCTTCAATAACAATTTGGACTTGTGTCTTTAGTGTTGTATACTCACTACCTGCGCCCCGCCGTTTCACCCGCGTAAGTCCATATCCCGTACATTTATCAGGCTAAAAAGTTGCCTATATGTTATTCCAGTTGTCCAGCTGTCTACGTACCAAATTTAATTGCAATCGATTTAGTAGTTTAAGCATGAAACAGCAACAAACACACACCCATCCTTACAAACTTTCGCATTTATAATATTACTAGCTGCGCCCCGCGGTTTCACCCGCGTAAGTCCGTATCCCGTAGGAAAATCGGGATAAAAAATAGATGTTGGCCGATTCTCAGACCTACCCAATATGCTTACCAAATTTCAGAGGAATCGGTCAAGCCGTTTCGGAGGAGTATGGCAACGAAAACTGTGACACGAGAATTTTATATATTAAGATATTTATAGTAGGATAGTAGGATAGGATAGTAGGAAGCAGGATAGGATAGGATTAGTAGGATAGTAGGATTTTTATTATATTACCCTATCACTCCTTCAGTCCTCATATTTATTTATCACGTCCATTGATTGATCATTAATTTTTTTTGATATTTAGAATTATCGTAAGTATAGTTTAATGAAGCTAGTTTATATGCCACATGGCTATTATTAACCGTATATTTTCTAGGTACTATTATTTACAGATACTAATTAAAAAAACTGTAAATCAATGGGAATATTGAAGAGTTGGAACATGCAAACAATCAGTTACCTCCCAAAAAGCAATTTTATATCAGTTCTTAGAAATTAAAAGTATCATTAGGATGATTTTCAACCAACTTAGGAAAAGAGAAGGTTCTCAACTCGACTTATACTTCAGAACTTTCGACTGGGTGAACCGATTTTGGGGATTCTTCTAAATCTATCTATCTATTATATATCTATCTATCTACTATATATTGAAATTTGGTTTAGTTTTCTCAATTTGAAAGCGGTTTTGTCACTTCTTAAAAAAACAGGCGGGTGGGTAGTTTTAGGGGTTCAAACTGACAACGCCTTACTCAAAAAGTACAGAAAGGAATTTCTTGTCTCAGTTATTAACAATTGTTAAAGTGATTTTTGTGTTTTAATGTATAAAAAGATATGGTTTTGTGCAAATTGAATGTTACATGTTATTAATTCAACAATTTGGACAAAATTACCCCAAAACCATTTCAGTTAACTATAACAAAAAAATGTGAGGTAAAGATTTCCTCTTTAATAAATTCATTAAAAGTAGTGTATGTATACAATATTGTTCTCATCTGGTCTCATCACCATTTTCATTTTCTTTTGCGTAGAAAATATTTATATTCCTCAACATACTAAAAAATTTCAAAGATTACAGTATTATTGCTTCTTCAATTAGATATGTTAGATACATTGAGTATTTAAAGTAGATCAAAACATATAAATTCAATTACTCGAACTTTGTGAAGCTTAGAGTCAAATAACTTGTAAAAAGAAATATGAACACTACAATATCCAGACTTCTGTCTCTCCATAGTATAAAAATTAATAACTGGATAGTTTGTTTTTTTTGGTTGGACATATCTTGTCCAACTCAGGATCTAAAAACTGGATTTCAAGAATTGCCTTGATATAAATGTTATTGTTAAAATCTCAGAAAAATACTCAGGTACTATCACCTAGATGCATTAGTGTGGAGGTCTTTCAAAAAACTCATCTCTTGTAAGTAGAATCTTGGGTACTTATTACTACAGTAACGAATAGCCTATATAAATTATTAGTCTTATACTTTAATCCTCGATCTAAGGTTGCCTGGAAGAGATCGCTACCTTAGCGATAAGGCCACCTATTTGTACGTAATTGTGTCGTGTGTTTGTGTCCTTTTTGTATTTGTCCTTTTGTATTGGTGCAAATAAAGAATTAACTTTCTAACCTCCTAACTGAAAAAGATACCAAAATCAGACCATCATACAATGAAATATTAATCATTCTACCAAAAAGGACACCAACATTCTGAGGGAGGTACTCCATATTCGAAAATAGTAATATATAACAAAATAATCATAAATACAAAAATAAATTACATCAATTGATTGAAAACGCAGAGTTGTTGAGTAAAAAAGTAACAAAATGTTTATATAAATTGAGAATCTTTGTTTTTGGGAACATTAATTGCGAATAACTCCATTGCAATATAAACGAAAGACAAACAAATAAACTCACACATTCATTACATTAGTAAGTAAGTAAGGAGTATAAGAATATTAATTGTTTACATTCCTATACCCTAGGATGTGACTGGATCAACTCATAGTTCTAGAAAAGCCCTCATTTGCTCATAGCTCATAGTTATAAGGGTATCTGAAACATTTGAAAAGACTTAATATTAAATAACAAACCTGTATGTAGCATCTCATCTACATTTCTATGCGAGTTCTGTAATGATGCATTTTCTTGTGCCATATAATCCACAGTGATTGCCATGTGGTCATTCCCAAAACGTCTGCTTAACAACTGGTCCCTTTCTGTCCTTTCTTGTTCCCGCCTTCTTCTTTTATTTTGAGCATTTATTAGTGACGCCTGTAATTACACAATAAAAAATGATAAGACATAATTTATTATATCATAAAATGAGTGATTAAAGTTCTAGAACATTTTTGAAATTTAATTATAAAATAATGAAAACCTTTATGAAATGCATTATTTGATTACCTGTATGTGTTTATTGTCATATTTGAGTTGGTCGACCCTCATTTTTGCTGTAGGTCTTTGATTGATAGGTGTTTTAAACACCATGATATCTAGTTTCTCACAATTCCTGAAAGTAAAAAATACGTTGATTATAAACTTCTTTTATAAATAGAGCAAAAATAAGCAAAACATTTCTTACCCATTAATTTGGTTTATCCTCAATTGAATGTCATTTTCAATTTTTTCTGGATTTGGATCATTATCAAGTTTATGAAATAAATCAGTTGTTTCTTGAATTAATTGACTGGTCTGATGATAAAGTACCTCCATAGCACGAGCTTCATAAAATGATGTGTAGCAGATGATATTTATCAAGAATAGATTTAAAAGACTGTAGCAATAGCCACTAAGAATAAAGAATTCTTTGGAATGTAAATGTTACTTCTGATACTTAAAAGCCTATCTTCTAAACAGCTCCTGCCTTTTAAATGTTTGGCCAAAAACTTAAATATGTTTTCAATGTTGAAACCCTAATTGAAACTTGAAAATTGAAACATTGAGTAAAAAAGTAAACTGTCATATTAAATGTCATTTCGACGTGGCTATTCTGCATCGTTTAGACCACAGATTAGTAATATGTACTACGTCCACACACAATGATGCAGCCAAAAATTTATATAAATTACCTAATTTTTTTATATTTTTATAAAGTCTTTGGATACAAGAAAAATATTTACTCATAATCTTACATTCATTAAATTTAACTTACAATTATTATAATATTTGCGTAATGATGATAAAATTGTTTTGGTACTCTAATCACATTCTACAAAGTACGGGTAAAGAAAAGTGATTCATAAAGCTTCAATAAAAATATTTTACCTCATTTACGATTGGTAATTAGATATGAGTTTTATACAGACAATTAATAACCTGTACTGTACTTAGAACTTGTCGGTTCAGTTTATATCTGTGGCACGAAATATGATATATCAGTCAACATTTTTTTCTTCTGACTAGGACTGTTTAGACTAGAAATTCTAAATAGTTAATACGTAAACAAAGGTTTTATTTTGTTTTGTGTTAAAGTGATAAATTGGAATAATGGGTGATTCGTGTCAAGCTTGCCTTACGAGAATCCCCCATGCGACTCTTATAGCTACAATAATGTGCTGTTTGGGCGTGGGGGTATTTTGTGGAACTATGTATCGAGGATCGGCACTTTCTATTTTGATGTTCGACGAGGTTTTTCACTTTCGTCTTATATGGATCGAAGCATTGCAGATGATTTTCATCGTTGGTAGTGCTTGTATGGCTGCTTTGGGTTTCATGTTATTATGCTTAGGTTGCCTAACCACAGGTGCCACACGACAAAAGGTTTATCGAGCATGGAGAGCTAGAGTCGGTGGAAGAATATCTTGCGCAATATTTATGATAATCACATACATTCTCACATTCACCTGGCTGATTCTCCTCGGATTTCTCGTTATCACCACATTCTTGTTTACAATATTTTGGAAGCTTTGTTCAAAGCCAAGAAACATAGACCTATCGACATGCATCGATTTTACTCAATTTGACTTTATGTTTCCGTCTTCTGTAAGACAAGAAGATATGAAAATTTGTGAAGCACACAAAGTGAAATTATTCTGTAAAGACTATGTTGAAAAAGCTGAATTCATGTTTATATTAGCAATGGTTTCTTGCATTCTGGTAATTTTAAGTTTAGTTCACTATTTGATGTGTCTTTCTGCTAATTATGCACATATTCGTGACCATGAGAAATTCCAAGAATTACAAGAGCTGCAATACCTAACAAACCCTGACTTGCATGCTTCTAAAGACAGATTCTAGTATATGGCCCGCGCACCTTTACTGCGCTCCCTTGAGGCCACTACTAAAATGTGACAAAATTAAGAAAGATGTTGAGGAACGTTATTGTGTTCACTGTTTTAAATATAGAAAGACTGAAAATCAGTGGAAAGAAATATTAGTATAGACTTCTTGATTATAACATATCTTGATGTTTCAACCACTGAAATATTGCACTTTAGTGCACATTTCTTATAAGATTGACTTATAATCCAACATTCCTTAGTTTAAGATTATTGAGAACATACTGTTGATTAAGAACGTACAAGTCACACTATTTGCAAGTATTATAAATCTTCAGTATTCTGTATCTGTTTTTAAATTTAAAAATATATACGTAAGATATGCATGTAATTCAAATGACAATGTTTATTTGAATAAATAGTGAAGCAGAAAGAAAGTTAGTTTTCCATTTTGCACAAAATGTAACTGTCGTTATTCTGAATTAAGAATATATATTTGTTTGAAAAATTGTTGTATCCCACTGATAAATAGCAAAATTGAATAGTTTTAATTACATGTATTTGTATGTAATCATTGTAATATTATTGTATCTAGATATAAGTAAACATACATAATTGAATAAAACAATTGTGACTTTGTAACTGACAGTTCAATTATAATAGTACAATAGATTAAAAGTAAGATAGGACAAAATTTTACTTACCTTTATGACTTGTAAACTAATACTTATAAATATGCCAAAAGGTTTTAAACAAATTTCATTACACTTAATATAATTTATAGTAAATTTCTTAACACTGAAAATACAAATTTTTTATTGTACTTTGGTTCATGTACCAGGCAGTTAAATGTTAGGTTAGATAAGAAGCATTTTAAAATGCATTTCAAGAATTTACATTATTTTTGTGAAGTTTTTGGTATGTATTTACAGCTATAAGTTATGTTAGGCCATAGTTAAGCCTGAACTAACATAAAAACGGACAGCTAAATACTAATAAGTTAGTTGTAGCCACAATAGTTATAAGGTTATATTTAGCATAGCTAAGAACACTTTTGAAGTCTATTTATTTGTAACTTTTGTTATAGTTTATATACTCCAATGTTTAAGACAATAATACAAACACTTAATCATAACATTATATCCAGATATAAAAGGATTTCTTCCAGTTTTGTAGCTTAGTTTGAGCACTCCCAATATATTATCACCTTAAAAGTGTACCAATAAAATGTTCATTTTAATGTCTTTTTTTTCTTTCGTTTCTCATTAGTCATTGCATATGTATTATTCTTCTTAATTTTTATAGTTGGGTTTAATTCTTGACCCTAAGGGTCAATAAAATTAAGAGTTCTAGTACAAATGTATGAATCATAGCAATGTTAAAGATCAATTAAAGCATTCATAGAAGTTTAAAGTATTGAATTTATCCTACATTTCAGAAATATCTTTGTCTTTAAACAATTACGTTCATGTAATAATTCTTTCACAACATGTATAACTCAGTGTAATAGTACAAAAAATTCTAATTGATGCTACATATTTAAATATAGGTAATATTTCATGAGAAACTTAAAAAATATTTCAGTAATCTATGTTCTTTTAATTTTTCCCTACTTCGAAAATTGAGTAGGTTCACTAAAAAAACCTTCTAATTCTATTCTATTGTTTGAGCATCCAACCCTTTAACAAGCAAGAAGCTGCAATCGACTTCATGATAAATGTTATCGATTTAAAATTATAGATGGCGTTGAATGTATTGTAATAGCTAAATTCAATCTTCGTTGACCATTTGTCTGCTGCGCGTTGGTACTCTCAGTTTTTACTACAATAGTTAAAATTATTTGCCAACAATACCAATGTATAGAATTACCAACTTACGCTTTACCGACCGACGAAATAACTCGCAGTCAATTATTTTTTTAATCAGTCAACCGTTGACTAAAACAGCAATCGATATAGTCCGTCGATTTAAGAAGGCTATATAAATTTTAATCGACCTCGGTTTTAAACATTTTCTCGGTTTGTAGATATACATACTGTCACATCCTGATATTATGTTTAAAGTCCAAATACTGATTCGATGAAGGACTAAGAAAAAATCGTTTTAACGAGACAAGAATGGCTAAATGTGTACAATAATTATTATGGAGCGCGTAGGCTTTAATTTCTTTGCATATGTTATATTTAACACTTTGATTGCCAAAGCTAAATTTGGAATTTTCTGTTAGTGGCCCATACCCTTTTTTTTAATCGATTAATTCTTAAGTAGAGCAACTACTATTTGTGGGTGTGTTTATGGTTTTAGTATAAATATATTATATTTTACATAATATAGCTATATATTACATTTGAACTCATAATTCCCCTAAATTACATTTATCCTTACGGGCCCATCACGCGACGTCGCGTTATGGGATATCTCAGCAAATTTAGGGGAACATGGAAAATACAAAATCTTCTAAGCATTTTAGACACCGAAGTCTGCAGCAGCTTTAGCAAATAACTTCTATAATATCATACTATTTACTAGGATAACAATTAGAAATTTCTTATCAGTCTTAGTAAACAAATCAGATCAAAAGGTTTATAAAAAATATTTGGTAAATTATTTTTTGGTACAAGTATGTAAAATAAAAAAACAGTCCATGCACATAGGTGGACTATCGGGACAATTTTTACATTCCATCGTAGTCTGCACTCGTTTTTTATTTTTATAGCAATTTCTGCAATCTTTTCTTGCGACTGCTTGCACTTTTCTTTCTGGTCCCGTTCTCATTGTCCTTTCCGTCGTTTTGACTATTTTCGTCAACCTATGACTTTGTTGACTTCGATTTCCCGATGAGGATTCGGGTATTTGGTCATTTTGAGGTAAAAAATGTTCAATGATGTTCTCCCTAAAGTCGTACAATGAAAGCTTAGGTTTTCCAGAGAATTTGTTATATAATAAACGAGAATTTACCAGACTCATCATCATCGTATGTATAAAAATTTTTAAATACCAACGTAAAGTCTTTCTTTCGCATGGGTAATATGAAATCATTTGATCTTGAAGATCAACTCCTGACATGTTTTCGTTATAACGTAGTATAGCCAATGGCTTAAGTGTTGTAATACCACGTTTACTTGTAACTTCTTGCATCTCGTCAGCGAACTCTGTCGATATATAATGAATTTCTCTCTTATCTTTCCATTTACCAATATGGACTCCATTTCTATACCGCGAGATGTTTTCGCCTCTTTTTAATTTATTTGAAGTAATAACGCGTGGATTGTCCTTACGTTTTTTGTTCAGTGTGCCGGTGCAATAAGTTAGTCGACGCAACAGTTTACTTGCTAAGTTATATGAATTATAAAAATTATCCATATAGATTGAATGGCCACCGTCCAATTTGTTATCCATCAATTTTTCGACAATTTTTTCGGTGTGGCCCTTTACTGCTGTTTCATCTTCTGTATTAGTAAATACATGGAAATTTAAAATCAAGCCATCTGGTTCTGCAAGCACATACAGTTTGATGTCATACTTGTGGCGTTTTCCTTTTATGTGATGTCGAAAAAAGAGACGACCACGCCATAAAACCATCGACTCATCTAAAGATAGGTTCTTGCCTGGATAATATATATTATTCATTGTGTTGTTGAAATTTGCAACTATTTTCTGGCATTTATTTAGACGTCTGGCAGTGACTTCTTCTTCTTCATTAGGAAGTGTAAAATGTAAACAGCTTAATATAATAAAAAATCGGTTTCGTGACATATAATTCGAAAAACATGATTTATATAACCAGTGAACCTTCCAATAATCTGTCAATCGGTTCATTTTTGCAGTGCCAGTATGTAACAAAAGGCCCAGAAATGTTTTGAATTCTTCAACTGTCAAATTTTTCCATCTTGAAATACGTGCATGACGATGTTCACTAGAACTTTTCATACTTTCGGCGTATCTGTTAGTGCACTCTACGATCATTCTCAAATATTCTTCATCGAAAAAGAGACAAAAATAATCTATTGGTTGTGATGGCGGTTCTATATGCAGCTTTGACTCTCGAACGAATGGTATTTGCTTTATGGACGAACAAGAAGTACTCCAGTGTGAAGTTGAGCCTTCGATGGCAGGTTCAGGAGACTCATGTGGCAGAGCTGACTCTTCGATCGTTTCATTTAAGCCCTCCCTTTCTGTAGACAAAACTCGAACTTCACTAGAGGGCGACTGAACTCCTTCTTCATCTTCATCCGACTCCAGGGTTGAGCTGCCTTCATCATCATCACCCAATAAAAAATCTTCGTCTTCATCACTTCCCATAAAATCATCATCATCGGAGTTTTCTAAAGCGTTGATAATATCCGATTCTTGCAATAAAACACGTTTAGATGGCACTCGCAAAGGTCCCTCATTTGGTCGTTTTGTACCCCTAGAGGTACCAGGTTGATGATCACTCATTATAAATATTAATTTATTATAAATATAAAATTTTAATAAAAAAAAACGTAAAATTTGTTAAAAAGCGACTAAAAGCAATTAAGAAAGCCGTCCGCATGAGCGGCGACACTTAAGCGTACTAACCAATTACGTAACACTAAAACAATCGCATGATTCTCATGGCCACGCCCACTTTACGATAGCTCAGTTCTTTCTTTAGTGGCCCATAACAAACACATTTGCTTCATACAAAGCTCTACGGACATATCACGCGTCGTCGCGTGAGGGGCCACATCGAAGAGTATTGGGAACACGCGACGTCGCGTGATTGGAAATTAACGTGTTAATGAATAAAAAGACAAAGTAAATTGCTATCTTTTCTATTCGATAAATACCGAAAACTGAATAAGAATAAATATTGTGCCAAATGATTTGTTTCGTTTGACTAGTATATTTTAATAATGCGTATGTACCTATTCATGTTTTAAAATAAGATTTTAATGATCCTGAACTTTTCACAATACAACACGCAAACACGGTATGTGTTAAGGGCTAATTACGCAAGATATTGTACTAAGTTTATGCCAACATCAGATTATAAATTATAATCGTGAATACGTCTTAACTACAAAGAGTAAAATAGATTCCTATCCACTACCTAGCTACGCGATTTGCCGATAAGAATCAAAACTAATTTATCTTATATGACTTTTCAAAAAATTTAGCACATTTTTCTTTTGGTATTTTCACTAATTAGAATATTGTGAATAAAAAAGATCTTTGACCCCATAGCTTTTCAATATTGATATCAATCACTACGCTTTAAAGTTGCCTAATACCACGCGTATAACGAATGCAAAGCTCTTGGCCTGAGACCTGAGGTTTATCAACCTCAAGTGTCCGCAGTCCGCCGTGCACCAATGCGCGTCCAGTAAGCGCGATCCCGGACCGAAACTTACAAGGTCTTTTCATCATATTAATCAGACGGTACCTACGGTCTGCACAGTCATAATAAATATTTTAATGTATAAATAGTTCTATTAATGTGAACTACCAACTCAAAAACGTTACGAATAAAAAATATCCGTTGTTTATTAAGTACCTATGTCGGTTATTAAACGTAGCCATACTATTTAACCAAATGGTTAATGGAAGTCATATGAAACTCTTGTGTGATCAATAAAATCTACAATTTTAATCTGGCGTCTGTAGGGACAAATTTCTTTTTGGTAAAGAGTTGTTAAAAAAAGTTGGTAAAATACCATATCTATTTAATTTACTATTATTGTTATTTCTTATGTCCACCATTTAGATTTGCCAAAGCATGTTTTGGGATTACAATTCTATGATTTTCATTTTAAAATCTATTAATTATAATAACGCGTTTAGGCGTCCTTTGCTACATGACAAACTTACTACGGTTAAATCCAGTTGGCAGTTCCGGATAAAAACGCGAACATTATTTTATAAACAAAATATTAATTAAACAGTGTAAAATTAACCTCGGAGCAATGTACGTGTTTGATAAGCGGTAAGTTTATATTGAGATACATATTTTTTATTATCGTATAGTAAATTATATAGATATCTTATAACTTTTATTTGTTAAAAGTGACTTTCTTTTGATATGGATTTTACCTGAAACCTCTTTACCCATACTGAACATTACGCTAATATTATTATAACTTAAAATTTATAAAATTACTGTTCTACTTGTCTGATCCCTAAAGATATAAATAATAAAGCGATAGAGATTCACAGCTCACGATGAAGAATTCTTATGTATGACATTTTTTGTACGTGATTATTCTAATTATGCCACGTCTTTTATTGATATTATCCCTGGATGTTGATCAACATTGGAACATCTAACTCAATATTATATTTTCTACTCGAACCAGTAGGTACGCAGTTTTTGTGATTAGTGCAACAATCTTAAGCGAAACATGCATTGCTGGTGATTATTATGATTATTATAATAACTTACCCATTTTTTTCCACCTTCGATCCACGATGTAGTGTCATTGAAAGTGAAAATCATAAATTTGCGAAGTTACCCTACATTTAGAATAATTATAATGCACCATACTAATACCTATTTTCATATAGATTATCTCGTTTTTGAAAGTTATTTCAGTATATTCATCAATTGTCAATATATACCAATAATGAAACAGTATCAAGACCGTTTCTGTACATCGAATACTTTTTAAGCAATTCCTATGCAATATGCGTATTCCATAGACCTTGAAACAATGTTTGTAATTTTTTCTTCTGTTTGTTTGATCGTCTCTTTGTATATGCGTCAATCACGTGAAAACCACTGGGAAATTTTCAACAAAATTTTGGGTGGTTATACAGCAATATTTGATTTAACCCACCTACTTACTTATTTATAATAACGTTAAGAAGTGGCTAACCATGCATATCACCGGGGGATGAAAAAAAATATACGTTACTTTTTATCCTACTAAAGTGTTATATTATATATGCCACTGTGAAACATCTTATTTTCATGATTAGAATCACTTAATAAAATTTCATTAAGTCTGGTGGATGGCGTTATAACAGAGCTAGGTCAGCTAGGTATTCATTGAAGAAACTAATTATGCATTCGTTTTTCAAACATTTTTGTGTAGTATGGTCAAAATGTAAAGACATACATAAAATAGTAAGTATCTCAGTATATGTATCAGATTGTCTTGGTATACGTATTTTTTATGTATAAACACGTTAAATTATGTCAGTTCTGAAAAGTAATGAGATATTATCTGAAATTAAGTTGTTATTATTAAATTTTTAAAGTGCGAAATAAACTAACTTAAAAAAAATATAAACAATAATTAGTGGCGTGTAATGGGAAATAACGCATAGACTAATAATAGGCACTACACGAGTAAACAATAAATCTTTAATCCACTATTGACTAAGTACTTTCAGTTCTCCATAATAGAGTAACGAGTTGAACTAGATTTATTCATTATTAATTATAACTGGATTTGAACAAAGGGGAAATACAAAAACCTTTTATAATTACACCTCATAAATGTGCTGTGGCTAAGTATCGTGTTGTTGAATTGTGATTATTGACTACTTCAAGTGTGTATTATTATTAACTTTCTTAAAAATTATAAAGCTTTTCAAATTGGATCAGACATAAATAAAATACATTTTCATTTTTAATATTGTTACTTAGAAGTTGTCCATGAACTACCGTAGTTAAAACACCAACCACCTAAACAATGCAAGCAAACAAATCTAAATGGTTTGATGAAAATGGTAATTTTATACCTACGTTAAATATCAAATATGATATTACATGTCACTATAAAATTGAAGAGACCGTTAGATTATTTATGGAAAGATTGTAAGCAGTATGTTATGGATGAATATTTCAACACTTTAAAAATATAAAAAGTCGATTGTGAGGCGGAGTCGGTTTTATAGTTTTCTCCATGCCGAGGCGACGACTTTATACCACCCGTGACCTCACCTAATCAATCGAAGTTCTTCTATTCTTTCGGTTTTTATGTAACTAAGGGGCACTCCACAGTATATTTTGACCGTTTGCAATTTCGCGGTGTTAGTTTATACTTGAACCGTGCTTACATTTTGCACTTTGGCACTAATATACGATAATCATAAAAGCCACAAACTTAACAGGAACGCGTAAAATTTGATGGGTTAGATAATTATTCATTCTTATAAACAATCTTTTATGACTATCTGTTCAATGTACATTATTCAATGAAATATTTCATAACGAGTGAGGATCTACAAAAAAACTTAATACAGTAAACTTAATACATAATATAAGTTTATAAATATATATGACCATGTTATTTAGAGACATTAAATTTTATTTAATCGTTGAACGGGTATAAAGGATGTCAATATTTCTCAAACTCGTTTTATGTTTTTTATTTAGAATTTGATTGACCGTCATTGGGCGCTACCAAAGCCACGCTGTTAGCGCAGTTGTAATATTTGTTTGTTATTGAACGCTTCCTTTATTAGAGTCTGAAGAATAATATACATTTTATATAACAAATGTGAACAAGTAATAAAAATTATTTTGTGAAACTCTCCAAATAAGCTTAAAAATAACCAATGATGGCGTCAAGCAACATAATTTTATGGTAAGTGATTGAAATTCTTATGAAAAGGAAATAGAAATTCTTTACCTTCGGTGCTTTATTTTTTAGCTTCTACGTAGTTTCACTTGGTTGTGAAGACACTGATGTGAAGAGCAGGTATAACTTTTATTATGTTTCGTTCAGTAGTTGGACGTACATAAGTTATATTATGTAGGTATTTTAGTCGGTACTTATAAAGTAGGCATAGAACTTAAATCTCAACTAAGTATTAAGAACAGTGGTATGGATTTAGAGAATAGAGATCATTTCACTCCTTGTTATAAATAAATATCTATGAAACGAATATCATTTAAAAGGGGTGTAGGGAAGTTGTTGTTGTTGTGAGAAATACGTCGAGACATATAGAGATTACATACTAGTAGAGATTAGAACATATTTTCCAAAAGATATATTTTAAGTTGTTAATATTAATTACCTCCTATTAGTTTATGCTATTTAAAGAAAACTTTATTTTTCAAGTAGACTAATCTGTGAATATAATGTTATATTATATTACAAATAAGTATATGTTACAAATTACCTAAAGTTTGAAATTTTTTCCTGGTGTGTACTGATGATCATCAAGAAATTAGGAAGACAACAGTCATAATTACCATGGTAATGTAGCCTCGTGATTTCATAGTGCGGCAAAAAGTGGCCTGTGACCTAAAACTGCGCAGGCGGATTTTTTGCATGTGTTACCTGTAACATTGTCTATGATCATCAAACCAACGTCATGGAAAAAATATTTTAAAGTAGTTATCTATACACCTGAAGACGAAGATAGAATGTCATAAATCTAATTTGTATTTTGCCTTATTAATAAAGCTTTCTTATTTAATATTTCAAAATGTATATACGATAAAAAATATAAATATTCGTGTTTGAATGTTCGTTCCCATACTCCGAAACGTCTGGACCGATTCTCAAAAAATTTAATGTGCATATCGGATAAGATCCGGCCAACAACTATTTTTCATACCCCTGAATTATTAAGTAATTGATATACAAAAAAAACTATTCAAACAATACCTTTATTACATCTAGCAAAGTTCCTTTTTATCATTATAAATTGATCAAGAAAGTTTTTTTTTTAATTAGATACTTTTAAATAATAAAAATCCGACTGCCTAAACAACTAATATGACCTTTCCTTCCAATACTGTTACCTACTAAATTGAGGTCGTGGATTCAAAGCGCGAAATCCGTTACATTACGGTTTTAAACAAAAGACATGCACATATTTATATTTACAGAAATATTAATGTTATTGACTTCCAGGTACTAGAGAGCTTAAAATTTTCTTAACGTTCATAAAATTGTTGCGATTTATAGCATTCACGCTAACCAATCTTGGAATACGTCGCAACAAACTATTAAAGCCTTTTAATAAAACAGCTAGGTTAGAATTTGGATCTATAACATTTAACTACTTGCCTGTACCAATGATGAACACGATATCTAATATATATTATTATACCTATAGATTATAAAAGCAGTTTTAAGCTTATATAGAGCGCTTAATAAAAAATAACAAAGCCTTTCTTACTAAAAAACCAATTATCTAGTTACAAATAAAAAAATGTATTGAATGCTATCCTTATAACCTCATTTATTTTATACATAATTTTGTTTTGTTTTTTTTTAGCTCAGGAAGAACAATACATTTAAAATAGGTACCAATAACCTATTATAAACCTTCAACTGTCATTAAATAAAAAATAATACGTAATAAGAAGAAAAGATAAATAACAACATGATAAACAAGAATTATATTACAGAAATAATGGGCAGCTCTCATGGGCGGTTAAGGTTCGCTAAACTTAATGAATAGTAAAATTATCGTCTAAGAACAAAAACAGGAAACGTTGGTTAATTTCTGTCAAATTGGCTTCAAGGTTTGATTTTTTACACTTTAATGAAATGTAATTTATAAGATCAGAGTTTATGTTACTCTTTTTTAAAGTAACGATATTGAACTGATACAACTACCAATAATAGTTATTATTATGATTGAAGAACTGAGATGTCACCTACCTTCCGAAAAGCGTAGATATCTATCAAATTACATTGTGTATGTTATTCTATGTAACAAACTTCATATTTATCATTAAAAATATCAATGTATAATAGTGGTTCATTATTGGCAGATACTTCCCTGCGGGCGCATATAAGGTCACTTTCGGAGAATTTTTCCATTATGACCTTATGGTTTATATTGTATAATATATGTTTATTGGTGGATGAAAGATTCCGGATTCTTCTATACTTAACCATCTGAAAACTGCTGGGAATTTTAACATGTATAAAGGGATCGGTCAATATTAATAGAATATTATAAAAGGAACATTTTACTTGATGTAGATTTTTAAGATTGCCTAGGATAACATACACAACCTAAACAATAACAAAATAACAACAATATAACAATATATGTATATAATGAATGCTTTTTATATTTTACTTGTTAGGTAAGCAATGTTTAAAATTAAAATTTTCGCAAGATATTTTACATAATAGCAAAATAAACGTGTCAAGGGGCCATGAAAATAGTTGCGATTAGTAGGATTGATAAGAGTTAATAATCTTTGTAAATAAATACGCCATAAATATTATTTAATCTCTCCTTCATGCTCTGTGCAGTACCAAATCTGCTATGTTATTAAAGTGACAGTGTAATTTAATTCCCGTCTATAAGGACTTTTTACGCAGTAAATATATAGTAATCTGTGGTAAGGCGCAGTTCAATGAAACATTTATTCTTTCTTGAATTTTTATTTTCATTGCCAAGAAGGCGGTTCAAAATGCAATATTTTTTACCATCATAAGTACAAACAATAACAGTTTCTAAATTCTCTCTCAATATCAATATTTATTATCAGATTTAAAAAGGAGTCATGGATATTGGCGTCAATTGTAAATAAATGTACCATACATACGGTACGTCATTGTATTTTTATAAATCTATTCCTATTATAATTATGCGTGGTATTTCACCCTTCTTTTTATATTACGAATTTACACAATTTTTAGAGCAATATGAAGTATAACCACATAGTGTGGCAATTATCAAAACACCTTATAAGTCATGGTACGTTTAAAGTTTACATTGTGACGTTAAAATGGTAATTAATGCGATTACGTTACACTTAACAAATCATTTCAATATGAATGACAGTTTAAATGTAGAAACAGAACATTACAGGCATAGAGCCGAAAATAGAGTGACATATTTCTCGTTACATTACTCCGATGAATCCTTACAATGTAAACATTTGAGTTTAGTGACGTATGTGAGTGTTTCCTTGGTTCGTAAAAATGCAAAATACCGCAAGGTGGTTTTCCCTTGGCCGTTCAGCGTGGTCTGACTAAGTCAGTCAATTGTGTACCTCCGCAACGTTCGTCCATCCGACAGAGGTATGTGCGCTATATAAATTTTAATCGATGTTTAACGACCTTAATATTTAGAATTGATATTGATATACGTTTTATCATTATATCGTCATTATCTATTCTAATAAATAAAAAGAGATATATTTAATTTATAGCAGACAAACCGGTCGCTCTGTGGTCTTCCGGTAAAAAATATTTTGTGTGGCTGATGTTTTTGTTACTACTATTGAGATTTTAGAACGATTATAAATACTGAATAAACAACACGTTCAGTCTATTTGACCACAGCTAATAATACATATTTAGAAATAAATAATATTTTTTGAGTTCTAATCGATCGATATAAATAAGTCTTATTTACGAGCGGCAATCATGTAAAAGTGTCTTTGTATTTGAAAATCAAAAGTTGAAGTGATGTCGTTTATGAGAAAAATGTCTTTTCGGACGAAAGTGCAGGTGGAGGTTTCGCCTGTACAAATAGAACCAATAGGTGATGTTTATAAACAAAACGTTGAAGTTGACACTCATCCGCCCGAGCCGGTGCCCTTGCTCAAATCTACGGAAACATCATCTGGAACTGATGATACAGACGTACCAGACCGGCCAATTAGCTTTGAAATTTTGACACAGAATAACAAACGTTGTGATGGGTTTTCTGTTGACGCAGAACTCACTACTGACTCAGAAAATGTTATTATAAATCAAACTGAATTGACAAACTTAGAATCGTTAGAGTAAGTACATATTATATATACGCTTTATATTCTACTTATTTTATTTTTTTATTGAATATAGATTTGTGGAAATACATTATATTTAATTTAAAAATGGAAATGTCGATAGTAAATAGCTTATCTATGAAAAATTATGCGGAAGAGTCAAAAATTAAACAATACATACCCTTACTAACCCACCCTAAGACTTAATTTAAAGACTGCTAAGAAAGTGGAAAAAGGTAGAGAAAAAAAGAGTAGAAGTGCATAGTACTAATGCAATTAATTTGAGAATAGGAACTTCAATAACCTTAAGTTTCAATTTCATGTCAAATGTCACTTTAAAAATGAAATTTACTTAGAAATCCTCCTGTTTGCATATCAATTATCGTTTATTTAAATTTGCCTGACTCTTACATCAAATTTAAATATTATTATATGTATATATTCATTATATTTCTTTCTTTTCACCAGGAAAAGTCTGTTATTAAATGTTGTTTTTTATATAAAAACGAGTAATCGTTTTTTTTTCAAGTTTAAGCGAAGAGGTATAAACCTCTTCGCTTAAACTTGACGATAGATCTATATCTATGAAGCCTTTGCATGACTTCATAAAGAATCATTAATCCATTCGTTCTCTTTTTCACTTTCCTTTTATTCGGCTAAAATATACATATTAGTTGAATATAAACCTTTAAGTAGATTTATTTTCAAAAAAACGGGAAATCTCACACAAAAATGTAACAAATAATCACATAAAAAAATTAATAATTTTCACATATTTTGCTAATACCCATGAATAATTGTTATTTGTTATTCTGGATGAATTGCATAGAAAGTTGTTTGGTTTGGGCACCCTTCAGGTTATCCGATCCGATATCGGCATCGGACGCTGATAGCCGATGAACGTTTATCACCTATTTCCGACGTTATCATTCCGAAGCGGCCACGGCTTTATAAATAGTTCACGGAACATGATTGGTTGGTCCTTTTTATTTGAGACCCAAAAGAAAAACTATCCATAGACAATACTGGATACTTTGGAAGCTAAATATTCAGAGGAAATATATAATACTTGGGATCTGAAGAGAAATTTAAATACACGAAAAAAACACACTATCATCCGATAGCTTACTGCCAAACTATTATTGGTTCCGAAATTTGATACGTGGCCCGACTATAGGTATGAAAGACGCCAGAAATCAATAACGAATCGGATAGTATGAAGACACTCGGAGGGTCTGATCATAAATGATGATAAAATGTACTTTTGGGATTGGCATATTAAGAAATTCACCTTTGAGCAGTTTATCGCTCTAGTTCGACTATGACATTGATTAATTATTTATTTAAACACTTATCAATCAAGGAGCTTTTAGAAGAAGATACAAACAAAAACATTAAATATGATAACAATTTTTTTGTTATCATCAATGTTAATTGTTTTGTACAAGTTCATTGAATTAAAAATATATATTCTATAAATAATGTTAGACATACATTTGGATACCATTATATCCAAAGAATTGTATTTTACAAAACCTATATTAACATTTTTATCAAAATGTAATAAGTACTGTGAAACTGTGAAAGTGATTTAGAAAATAAAACCAATTTGATTTTTTCTTCACTTTCATTTGTTAAAGAAAATAGAGTACAGTATTTACTGCATTTTCATAAAACAAGCTTATTAAGAAAAGCAATTGCGTTGAAAGCATCATTAAGTACAGTAATATCTGCTAAAGAGCACTTAAAATATGTATTGTTCATGACTTTTTGTCAACTTAATGAATGTTCACGAATGTCGACTTGCTGTGACATGACTTACAAGCAATTTTCACGTACAATTGTATATTTCTTTGTTTTAAGAACCTGTCGTGTATGATTCATAAGTTAAATTATTATTTTTTATTTGCAATGACATATTATCATTTGGAAGAGAACTTATCGATACATATTTTTATAGGTTTTTAATATGATTCATAATTTCACATTATATATAAGCGATTTTATAACACCAATGTTAGAGTTAATACGTAGGGAGATAAATAAAGCCATGTGACCTCTAGAATTAGCACTGACCCAAGTTATTATAAACAAAAAAGGACAAAGGTTAGGTAAGAAACCTAAGAACACATGTAGTTCGAATCTAAGTAAGTAAGTGAAGTCCCGTGTCCCCTAGTGGGGTATGGGGCAGATGATGTACATCTGTTTCACTGATCGATTTTCTTTATGGACAAGTAGGTGATTAGCCTTCTGTGTCCTGCCAGACGGAGACATATTTTTTTGTGCGTCCCCACCGGGAATTGAACTCAGGACCCCTCGGTTCTACGCTCACGCGTTAACCACTGTACCAAGGAGGCGGTCTTCCAATCTAAAGACGATTAAGTAGACGGAAATTTTCGGCACTTAAAACTGAATCAATCTTAATTACCTGCGTCATGTTTATACCGGAATGACGCAGCAGGTTACTTTTACAAGGATTAATCCTCAACTTGAATTAAATCTTAAATTATTGTACTGACTGTCCGAATATATTAACAAAGAGATTTCAGTAAATCCATGAAATGGAAGTCTTAAAATACACAAAAAATAATTAAGCCTAAGTGGAATATTAATTAAACCAATTCATAAGTTCCACTTACATTTCATGTTTATAAATACATCAATTCCCTATTAATATTAATATATCATTTTACTAAAAATATTAATTCTAATATTCTAATATCATTAATAGAGCAGGAAAGACCTACATTTGCTCATAAATATTTTATGTTAAGTTATTAGGCACATATTAATTCAGTTTTTGGGATTAAATGAAATTCAGCGACCTGAACATTTAAATACCACAACAAAAATGACGTCAGCTTGTAATTAATTGATAAATGCTGCCAATGAAACATACCTATGCAATTGAATGTAATAAAAACTTTATTGGGATTTTTTCGCGGAGCTTTATGCATTTCTGCGAACTTATACCTCTATAACTTATTTATTTAACTCAGTATTGTTCGTTGTAACACTGCAAGCTCTATTATGCATGGACTATTATTGGTCGAGGATACAAAGGGATCAAATGATAACCTCGCTTAAGGATATTGTATTGTTGTGTAATGTGGTGCATATTAAAGATGGACTTTGAATAACAAATCTTGCCTTGCATAACATTATATGGTGCATATTCTGATCGCATTAACGAAACTTTCCACATAATAGGTATAGTAAACAACAAATGGGAACTCACATATTGTCACAAGAATACGAGACAAACAAAAATTTAGTTCATCGTAATTAACGCATCCTTAAGATGTATTATTTACTGTCTGACAAAATTTACTCGCCGATAAACGTAAAGAACGGTATCAATGAGAAATGAACATAAGAGTGCAATAACCTTAACTTTTTATTATTTAAAAAACGACGTTATTAAAAAAGTAAGTAGAGAGAATATTAATCTTAACATTACTACTGATAAATAGAGTAGGACGTAATATCGTTCGTTCAAGTTGATTATTGATTTTTCGTTCACAATCTTCAAGATCTGATTTTTTAATCTGCATCGTAACATCGAAGATGGCACCCAAAGCAATGACCGGTTAAGAAAGGCCGTTCGGCATGTCCGTGAGCGCAAAGGTCATGGCGCCGCACACTGCATCGGCATATTGAGTGCGACATGCTCACTTGTTCGAGGAAATGACAATGAGACACGTATTTAAATACAGACCCTTTCTTTTCTCATTGTTCCACCGAATTCAGGTTCTTCCTCTTCAGTAAATTGGCATTTAAACCATATAAAGATGATGATATGGTCAGTACGGCAGCGCATTTTTACAAGATACATGCTTATTTAAAGAACTATTGAGAACTGCATAATTGATTATTCTTATTTGTTTGAAAATAAATTTGTCAATTCATCTCCTACAAATTCGCTTTTAAGCTAAGTACCTAATCTGCTTAGATACCGACGTAGAATTCACGATGCCATCTATTTACCTACGCTTTAGTATCGATATATGAACTTGTTTAGGTACACCAATTCGAATTACGATGTTTGTTTGAAATGCTTATAACGAGATCTGAAATTGATGGTAGTCTTCAGAACATCAAATCAATACTGCGAATTCTCAGTACAGTGCTTTATATATATTTATAAAGAGTATTAAATTTATTTATTTGGGTATAAAAAGCAAAAACACACTTTTCTACCAGACTAATGAGTAATAAATAACATATTATGTAAGAATCAGTATTGTAATAATTGCATTTTATCGCCGGATTTGTAACAATTCCTATTACTTCACCATTGAACGTCGCATAATACTTATGTGAAGGCTTCAGGGAAAACATTGATATATTAAAATTCACCACACATATATATCGTAAAGAAAATCAAATCATTACAATAAGAAAAACCTTCGGTAGTTGCATGTGTTGGTTGGTATTCGTTACCCGTACTTGGTCAAAGAGCCTTAAACGTCGTGTACACAATAAATATGTATTATATGTATATCAAAACAAAATCACTACAGATACTCATTTAATGGACTCTATTATGGTTGTGGTAAGATTTTTATCTATTGATTTATTAACCAATTCACAAAATTTTATTTGAGTGTCGATTTCTTAAAATCTTTATTGTTAACTAATAAACTATTATCATAGAGCGGTAAGCAATGCTATTTGTGTAACGGCATAAAATTAATAATTTTTTACGTTCATATTATGCGTCCAATTAGTTGACTGCATAAAATATTTATTATAGATAACATTATAAATGTTAAGTCATTTTATTGTAATTGGATTCTTAATTTTTTAGCTACATTGTATCTTAATAAGTAAATTTAAAATCAGTCAGTAGTTTAATCAGTCAGTTTCTCACGGTTTTGTCTTCAATCGGAAAACCACCCACATACATGCATATATAAATAGTTAACAAATAGAAGTCGATTGGCCTTGACTTAGTCAAATTAAGAATCAAGTTATCCTCAGATTGCACCAGAAATGTTGAAATATGGATTACCGAAACTAAATTTATTTTTTCATCCAAAACATTTACGACATATTACTCGATATTATTGCTTGATTTACATTTATTATTGGTGTTGGTGGTAAAAAAATACTGCACGCAATATGCGTAGATGCGAAACAATGTCTGTTAGAACTTACTATAAAGAGTATCTTGATATTATGCAGATCCAGCTGTATCGTGGTAAAAATAAGGCCAATCGAATATAAAATACCAATAAAAGCAGTAGATAAATCCTAAACTTCTTTAAATCTTATTTGTATCCGAAGTAAATACGAAGTGGTTTATTACTTAATTATGGTGTGGCGTCAGATAATGACGTAGATAGGTTTAAGCTCTAAAAGTGGACGTCATAGATGGCGTAATTACAGAGTTAACACTTTCATGTCATAATTTACGTACAATGGTTAAATTGGCAAGAATAACATTTATATTTGTTAATTCTTAGTTGCAGTCGTATTTATACTGTAATATTATAT
>NC_052112.1:6406046-6482599 GCF_012273895.1 Zerene cesonia | reverse complement strand
ACAGATTCGAAATTCAAATGTAATATTTTTTTATAATTAAGTGTAACAGTATTTATGGCCAGACTAAGTACATACAGATATTTTGTTTTATATTTATTTAATTGTAATTTACTTGGACATAATATAAATGCAAGTATTGAATATAGGTCATAAGGTCAAAAGAATAATATAGTTATAAAGTAGAAATGTATAGGTGATGTCATATATTTAATATATGTATAAATGTTTTTACTTAAGATCATATTATTCATTTATTTTACCTAGCATGAATTTAATAAATTTTTAATACAAACAACATCGAACTGTGCAATACGGTAAAAATGTCCTTGTCCAAAGATTTGCACTTCAACATTTTCACAATATACTTATATGTATTTTTTTTTTGTAATATTCACGAACCGTCAGTCTCTCGTTAATAATCGTGGGATCATAACTTTGATAATCGTTTATTGTGTCTCGTGTGTTAAATAAAATTCCTTATAAAATGGGTGCCAAAAATACTGCGGTAAGTTGCGAGTTACATGTATTCCTACGTTTATTAAATAGTAATAGGTACTTAGTAATAGTTCATAATAAGACATGTACAGACGAGGCGTCGGCCCCAGCCCAGGTACTTTTTGTCCATTCATAAAGTACTAAAAAAAACCGCATAAAAAGTTATCTCAATCCGCGAAAAAAGAAAACATGCATCAGATGCATCATCGCACACGACGATCTGAACTGAGCGCTTTGAACGCTTCACTCAATTTTCACGACACAAATAGCCGCCCACGGTATGTTTTAAGTTTTTTACATTACATTTTTTACATTCTTCAGAGATTTTCTTGCTACGGACAAAAGTCCTTATCTTGCATAGACCCCAAAGAAGATTAGATTATAAGTACATGAAATACCTAATACGTAACCTGCAAACTATATTTAACCTAAATTCATTAGCAAAGCTATTCTTAGTATGGTTTTACATCGTTATTTTACATAAACGCTGTTATAATATTTACAAAGGTTCTTGAAGAACATTTACTTAAACAAGTGCCTTGTTTACATATTCATGCATGTACATACGAGTACATACAGTCTAAACAATAAAGAGAACCTTTTCAAGTTTTAGTATAATAAGCTAGGAACCTAATTGAAAGAAAAATATTTACATGCTCGCATCCCCATGGCGATTTGCATCCCCATGCATTCTTTTTTTCTTCAAGTTCTGACTTATATGAAAAATAAAATATGTTTTTATTTCACTCATAAATTTTTATAACTATAAACTATTATATTTACATACATTTTTGGTTGTATCCGCTTTAACTAGCTACCTTTAAGTATTTATTCCTTGCTTCAAATGTCTATTGATTGTTACTAACAATAGGTTTGTCATTATTATTATTATTACTCATTTGTAGACACTCCAATATTAGTGTACTAAATCCGTATAATAAAGAAAAATAAAATATGCTACAAATATATTACTGGATGAAACTAATAATATCTATTAAGAAATGAATTCAATCAATTCATCCACTTCCACACAAACAATATTTAAATTTATGGAAGATTTTATGAGAACCTCCGCGTTTTTTGCAACGTCGCGTCAGTTAAAAAAGTAATAATACCTATAACAAAAAAAACTTACGCAAAAACTACGTAGCTACACAACGTAAGTTACCATGACCGCGGTTGTATGAATCATTTTGGTATACATATGCATATATGATTATGTTTATCAATTATACAATATTTAGGTACAGTTATAACAAGCTATATTCTGCAAAGACTATTCTTTCAATTATATATACTGTAAGGCCTAACACAGACACGGATTTTCAGTTAAACAATATTTATCGGTTTTTTACCCCCCAAAATTTTCGACAAGGAACTATAGAACTGTAACTGTATAGATTTTGATAGTTTTTTTTTTTTGTAGGGAAGTTGTTGCCTTCCGTGTGGTGTCAATTAATTTGGTATTGTTCTGACAATTTGAAAGTGGTTTAGTTTTTCAATGAAACCCATTGATTTCTCACTACTTATTTGCATTGTTTACTTAATTTTGTGTGTGTGTGTGTGTGTGACACCGTGATTCATAAAGCGCTTCCTAAAATGCTTTTAGATGTAAGTTTTCAGTTTTGTAAGGAAACATTCAACAACTTTCTAGTTGTAATTTCGCCCGAACGTGATATAATTTTAATAAATAACAATAAAACATATTTATTTGTATTTTATTTTTGTTCTAGACATGGTATCGTGTCACTGATAGTTGGAATGATGTCGGCCAGTTGTCAATAACGCTGTACGGAGCAAAAGGGCTGAGCGCTCTTACCCTTAGCGGCAGTGTCAATGCTTATTGTATATTGGAGTTGGACAATGCAAGAGTACAAACTCATACGATTAAAGGCACTTCTGAGCCTAGCTGGGACAAGAACTTTGTATTGTAAGTGAATATCAAATGTTATAATTTTACCAGACAATCTAAGACCAACCTATCCGGTTACCGACCATTATAGCTAATCTTAAAATCTCAAAAATCATTTTTTAACATTATGATAAAATATGTAAAGCGTATGTTAATACGTATTCTACTAATTAATCTCGCTTGTGTCGTAGGTATTCGTTTGAGTAGAAGTGGTTTAACAAAACAGTGGGAAATTTATACAAACGGACATTACGTAGAATGCTATACTCTGCAGGATTTTATCATAAGTTGGTTTCACAATTCTTGTGTAAATATTTTCATAGATGATTTGTAACATAGTGTAATTTATGTAAAGCCATGTTTTACTTTTTAATTTATTTTAACAAATACATGGATCGTGTGACACAAATACATAAATGAATATAATTAAATGATTAATTAGTTTATTTTTATACTTTTTTCTTTCTATTTAAAATGTATTTAATTTTTAGTTCAATAAACGATATCACATCAACGGTAGATATAGCCGTGTATGAAGAATCATTAATTCAGTCGATGAAGGGGGAGATGCTCGGGAAGATATCTATACCTTTGTTGAGGATACAGAATAATGAGAAGAGATGGTACGCTTTAAAGAATAGGTCGAAGAAAGCAAGCGCGAGGGGAAACTGTCCCCGGATACTGTTGGAGATGTCCGTTGTATGGAATCCGGTAAGACTATTAATTATGTAGTATAGTGCGTAATTAAGAGTAATTTCGATAAATTGTAATATTTAATATTAAGTATTGTTTGGCAAAGATATCATGATAAAATAGATAGACCTGACTAAAAAACAACAAACGTAACATTAGAATAACTAGGTAGATCTATTTGAACGTAAGTTGAATCTAGTAGTAGTAGTAGTAGTAGAGATAAAAGTATCTAGGTACTTTTTTTCAGTGCAAATTATTACAAAGAAAGTCGCTAGACTCGTCTGGCATTTGGATATGTATTTTTTTCTGATTTTCGCTTACCTAAGAAATGATTTAAACACACGCTTAAAGCATGTGTTAATTTTAATTATTCTTTACAGGTAAAAGCGTCAATGAGATTGTTCAGGCCGAAGGAAACGAAATATATTCAAAAATCACCTAAATTCGACATTCCACTTATTTATAGTAATTTAATATTTATTAAACATATATTTAAAGTTTTCCGGTCGGGAAACGAGCATTTTAAGTAAGTAATATGACATTGTACTACCAAATATGATATATAATTATTTCACCATATTTCCGTCCGTGCACCATCCGCCCGCACATGACGTCATTGTATAGACCATCTGTTTACTGCACTGCTGTCATTGAGATTCACATCAACATATATGCCGAATACATACCTACCCAGATAAAACCTACCAAGATATATTATTATACTGTTGACTTTATTTCAAATTTTCAACCGAGTTCAATAAAATGAGGAGGTTATTAAGTCGTTTTTTTAAGCTTTCTTACCTCAGAACTTTTGACTGAGTGAAACGATTTGATAGTTCTTTTTTTATTTGAAAGCTGGTGTCCCCGCGTGGTCCCACATAAATTTGGTCTAATTTTCAAAACTTAAAGTTGGTTCAGATTTCTGTATTAAAATAGTAAATCACGAATTAAATACCATAATAATGAGAACGAGATGTACGCTTTCTTTTGCAGACGAGTATTCGAATGGGAAAATCAAGAGCTGTCAGCGATGGCGCTCGGCGGTTGGCTGATTTTCTGGTACTTCTTCAGGCTGTGGATGACACCCTTATTGCTTCTCTTGCCTTTCATACACTACTGGCTCGTGCAAAGAAGTAAGGACATATTGGAAATATTTATATTTGAATGTTTACGTCAGTCTATTTACTTACATTATTTATTACAAATTACAGAATCTTGCATTTTATATTTCGAATTAATATTACAAATTAAAATAATTACCACATTGCTCTCACTATATTTAAATCATACCATTTTTATATGAGAACAATTTAAATATAAACTAGGTAAAAACATATCTAACGGTGAATTGATTTTCTAAATCGGTCCAGTAGTTATTGAGATCAGTGCGTTCAAACAAACTAACAAACTCTTCATATTTACATTATTAGTTTGGATGTAAGATATAGTTTCTCATTATATAATATTGTTACAGATAATACCGTCATCGTTCCCTTATATCAGTCTGAGGATGATGAGTCAGACGAGGAAGTAGAGACACAAAAGGTAATTAAATACAATATGTAATTGTATTTACTTCCGGCATTAATACATAATAATGCTATTAAAGTGCATCCATTGTCTTCCAATCGTTTGGAATTCGATTCAGTACTTATTACTGGCAACTATTTATAATTTTTCGTGTATTATCGGCAGGTGCTTACAAGTTACATTTCCTAAGTTTTCTAGAAATCCTGTCTTGATTCTATCTTCAATGAAAATATATGTGCCCCACGGTTTCACCCACGTTATATATAATACTAGCGGTCCGTCCCGGCTCGCCCGTGGTAGACGTATAGCCTATTGCCTTCCTCAATAAATGGGCTAACACTGAAAGAATTTTTCAAATCGAACCAGTATTTCCTGAGATTATAGTATTGAAATAAACAAACAAACAAACAAACATACAAACAAACAAACAAACTGCAGCTTTTTAATATTAGTATAGATTATATAGTCTTAATAAATTAATTGTTCAAGAAAAAAATCAATACGAAAAAACAACACTTCAGCTTAATGTTATTAGTATGAATAAATATAAACCATAAAAAGCTGCTTTACCAAATGAACTCTCAAACATTCAAAGAAATTCATATAAAACACTGTCATTAAATTAAAACAGTTCAATCATTAATTTTAGTAGCAGTAATATATATTGTTGTTCGTATAATTTATCGTTAATTTGAAACAATAATTTGATTGAATTGAATCTGTTAACTGTAAACTTGTGCCATATAGTGACTACAAGAGAGAATAATTAAACTCCGAATATATCAATAGTACTCTACATTCTTCTGTGAATGTAGATGGAATCATGTCTATATTTTTAATTTGAGAATGCTGGCATTTCTAAAACGAACTACTAAAAACATGCTTTTATCCAAGGTTAGATAGAAAAACGTGTAATTCAGTCTCCATCTAATATTGGACAATAGTTTTTCCAAATCGAATTTTGCAAACAATGCTACCAGCATTTCAGAAAATAAATAATAAAAATTTACTTGAACTACCTATGCTTTGAACCAAGGTTAGTAAGGCGAAATAAAATAAGTCATTGCCTTGTCAATCATATGCTAATTCTAAGTCTAATGCTAATTCTGATAGACGGTTTTGTTATTAGATGGTGTGCAAGCAATTTATGCTGAAGGTTCTAGAACTTTTATACTATAGGCTATATGAATTATAATATCGGCGGCGGTCACTACCAATATACAAATACCTTATTTATAATCATGTAATTTTCCTGTATTTAGCAACTACAACTTATCCTTAAAATTTCCAGTTTTCGCCTTGAAGATTTTTTCTTTATAACAAAAAAAGTAACCAAAACGAGTCATTCACTTACGTGGAACAGAAAGAATGACTCACGGTTATATATTAGCACCTATATACCTACGCAATAATAACTGCAATGACGATATTTTGTGTCGTGAGGTTACTAAATGCGTGTATAATAATTGGTTGTTTACGTTTCCATAAATAATGTAAAAATATTGAGTAATAACTCAAATATTAGATGCATTTTTATACAGGTCAATACAGGTCATAAATGATGTAATATTTCTCATGATATCTACCTATAATTCAACTCGATGTGGTGCCGGGAACGTAAAACCTAGCTATTTTGAGTGACATGTTGATTAACAAACATTTAATTTCAGGATGAAAAGACGATAAAAACGCGGATATCCGAGTTACAGGATCTCACAATAACCATAAAAACCGGAATCGATTATATCGTATCTCTCCTTGAGAGGCTGCATAAGTAAGTGCTTAAAATACCTTTAAAACTTTTCCACCAACAACTTGAGTTCATTAACTTTATAGTTATTTATACTTTTCCTACATTTGCCGAAATTGCTATGAAATTACTTTTTGTCGGAATTTATTTTGATAATCTACGTTCGTAGTTTCTACGTGGGTTTTGACTTTTGTATTAATTTTAAAGATCTCACACCCAGTATCGAAGTGAGATAGCGACATTTTTATCCAGGCGAACCAAACTGACATAGGCGCATTTTAATGGTAATGTTAAAAATAATTATTTCCCAAAAAAAATTTAAACAGGGGAAAAGTAAAAATGTTGTTGATGTTCATTTAATTTTTGTATTTAATTGATTTAGTGTATTTTTTTTTTTTAGTTTGGTGAACTTCAGCGTGCCGTACTTAAGTTATTTATTTATGCTCGCCCTCGTGGGATTATCGATAGCTTTCTACCTCATACCAGCCAATTATATGTTTATGGCATTTGGTAAGTATCTTCACATACTCTCAATACGAAACAGCCATTCATTGCAATAGATTATCCGAAACTGCGCATGTTTTAAAGTTGTATAACGTGTTCTGTTCTCCGAACTCCGACATTTGTGTTTTGTTAATATACATTTTTAAAGATTTATAATCATACTTGCTTCCTACTAATAATATAAATGCGAAAATTTGTAAGGATGTGTTTATTGCTCTTTCACGCAAAAAGTACTAAACCTTGCAATGAAATTGCAATGAGATTTGGTACGTAGACAGCTGGATAACTGGAATAACATATAGGCAACTTTTTATCCCGATATTCCTACGGGATACGGACTTACGCGGGTGCAACCGCGGGGCGCAGCTAATGTATCATAAATTAATGATGTGCTTCGCCAGTCTATTACGCCGTATCTTAATTACTAAATATGTTATAGCATTTAGGTGGTTTTGTTTCCATCCTGTCCTTCGTTTAATACAAAATCAATTGTTTCAGGTTTATATAAGTTCGGCCGTAAGTTTCTCAATCCTGGGAGAGTTCCTAACAACGATATATTAGATTTTATATCACGAGTTCCGGATAATCAGATGCTGGTAAGATAATTATACTACCTACTCATTAAACGATCAGTTGAGTATTTCGTAGAATTAATTAATTCCCTATATACTAAGTAGTTAATGACAGAAATGATTAAAGATCAATTTAAGTTAAATAATTGCCTATAAAAATTTATGTGTCATTCCAAAACTAAAGATTTTCTGATAAATTTGTATATTTACAGCTCTAATCGAGCAGTTTACAATATGTTATTCATTTTCCTCATAATTGGAAATACAGACTATATCACAAATTATTATGCTAACGGGGTATAAGTAAATTAAGAAATCAAATATCAATATGTCAATTGTGTTTTTACTGAAAAAAAAAACACAAATATATAAGTGGCAACCCTTATACCATATAGATCTTTATTTTAAAGTTATTTGATAAGGTATAATAATACAGGACTTCAAATGAATTAGACGTATCGTTATAATTTTAAAATGTTTATTTTTCTTTCAGAAACAATGGCGCGAACTGAAAGTCCCCGAGCCTAACCTCTCTCGGTCAGACTCCGGAAAGCGACGGTAGTACAAAGCGCGTGCATTATCTGTGCCTGCATTTATACGAAGTTCATTCCCTTCCTACATTTCGTAGTGCCATAGAGGAATTGGACGGATTGTGTGAACCATACACGCTGCTAGATGTGATAAATATGTTCACTGTTAAAATCACTGTTATATCTTCTGTTACGTTATTACGTACATACAAAATGTCATATAATGCTAGACCGAGATCGTTAGCATGTTTGATAACATCTCGTAACGTAATATTATCATCAAAATGTAAATGTTTATTGCTTTTATTACTATTTAATGATTGCATTAAAGTAATGACACTATCAGGCAATTTTCGTCTATTTAACTAGCTATTAATGTGTTTGTGAAAATGACTGTCGATGTTATTTCCGTATAATACTTTTAATTTTTTTTGTCAAATTATCAATGTTTCATGAAGTTTCAGTATGTCTTTACACACACTGTGTCTTCTCGGATGAATTCATGCCTATAAAAAGAAACGTAGAATAACTGTGAATCGCTGCTATATTATACTATTAATTTCCGCTATTTGTAAAGCTCGTAGTACGATCGATGTTCAAATCCTGTACAAGTACGTTTAAGTATTACTGTGATATTAAAATAACGAATTTATCTATTTAGTGGTGAACAATTGCTCAATATTATTTAAGGACGCAACGTGTATGGTCACTGTAGATGTAATAAAATGTGATTGTAGGTAATATAACTGTATTTATATAAAATGTATGGGATATCATAGTGCGCCTGTGCCTTGCCTCAAATTGAGGTGCTGACGGATCTTGCCAGATACTTAGTATTCACCTCTTCGTCAGGCTTCGGTACGTGTAACTCCTTCCAATCTTTCTGTGAATCAAATTTATTATGTTTATTACTGTAATATGTGATTATTTTTGAATAATTTAAAATTATTTATAATTTAAAAGTGTAATTGTATCGTATACCAATATTGCGTCGTCAGGTATTCTCGAGAAGAAGTCTAATATATCGTTATTTAACACTCGATTTGGGTTTATGTATTTCCTTGTGAATTTAAATATACCTGTAACAATAAATTTACTGTTAGATCTTTCTGTTTTGTGTTCAGAAGCTTTTGTATATACAAGAGCAGTGAAGTTGAATACTTCCTATGTGTCTCTTTTGGACATCGAATCCAGGACTTTACAACTTACTAACCTAATGATTGGACACAAAAGAACTTCGAATGTTGTATAATGAGTATACATAACTCTACGTCATACATAGCACAATTAAGCAATAACGCAATCTATATTACAATGGCAATAAGACAGATAAAGCTTTGAGACACAAATACAAATATGCAGCAAAAATTTATCCCCCCACTTAAAGTTTTCTATACATCGCCCTTATGCTGTATATAATAAAAGCGTTTATATAAAAAACATGTTAAAATAAATCTTACCAAATGACATCATTATATAGTTGAATGGTATCACATACAGTCCTATAGATGCGATGATAAGAAGAATCATAGCCACATAACTCATGAATGGCACTTTGAAACTAATTAAACTGAAAATGTATGAAAATTTTACAGCATTAATAGGATTATCACTACATAGTATAAAGCGAAGTCGCTTCCCGTGTCTGTCTGTATGAATGTATATACATACATACATAGATTAGATCTTTAAAACTACACAACGGATGATGTGTGTTTATATGTATAATAACATCTATTAAACTAGGAATTAAACGCATGCAAATCGGAGGGTGAAAGCTTGTTGTGTTGTGATTGTTATAATTCAGTTTGCATATTAGGTTCTTTACTATTATCGTATAACTTTTCAAATGTTCTTTCCGTTGATTGAACTTTGGTAACACAGCTGAACCGATTTGGTTGAAATTTTATGGTTTTTTTTTTTTGTATTTTTCAATGTAAGTAATGATTCATTGATACACTAGGGTACCGATTTCAGAAATTCTACACCATCGAAAAGCAATATTATTCCTAAACGACGATTTCTAGAGTTAGTGACAATTAGTAAAGAAATTTGTAGTTGTTGTTAGTTATTGTACTGGTACAGTTTTATGTTAGTAGTTAGTTAGTAGTACACATTTTCATGATGTAACTAAAAATATGCAAAAAATATTAAAAAAAAAACCTAGCAAACTAACTTATAAGCCCTCTCCGAGTAAGATGCGATCATCTCAATGCCCCTGGTGACCGTGACGCTCACCTGTTGCAGATCGTTGATCTTCAGACGACTCATGAGACCTTTGTCACTTTCGTCCTGTGCATTGTGAAAAATTTATATTAAATACTAGACGCTCGTCCCGGCTCCGCCCGGATATCAAGATTCCTGTTTTATATCAAGGGAGTATTTAATCGGGAAAACTATCCTACGCCCAAGTCAGCTCTTACCCTGCCTGAATACCAAATTTCATCAAAATTCTCAATTCTCTGTAGTTTCAGTGTGATTAAAGGACAAACTAACAAACTTTCGCATTTATAATATTGTGATTGCATTGTAATTGTTAATACGCAATGACACAGACAGTTAGATTTTTGTTTCAGGGAAAGGTCATGGAGGTAAAACAGCTGAAAGTGCATACATTAAAATATATATTCAGAAGTAATAAATATTCTAAAGTAATCTTATTAAGAGGGCACAAATGTTTCCTCTTTATTGTATCCATATTTTATATATTATGTATGTTTGGCATAAAACCTACTGGACCGATTTAAAAATGATTTCACGAATAGAAAGCTACATTATCCATAATTAACATAGGTAGGCCATATTTTTTTTAACCGGATCAAATCCGGGCGGAGCCGGGACGAGCGACTAGTGCAATATAAATTATAGATACCGTATTATTATGCAAAGATCAGATCAACGAAGATTGTGGTAAATATGTACCTTAACATTATTATTAACATCGACATTTTCGTCTGATGTGCTGTCGCGGGCTGCAGTCACATTTTCTGAAAATATGATTACAATAAATTAGGATTCATAGGAATATAGGAGAATAGGATCATCCACACACTAGCTGCGCTCCGCGGTTTCACCCGCGTAAGTCTGTATCCCGTAGGAATATCGGGATAAAAAGTTGCCTATATGTTATTCCAGATGTCCAGCTGCCTACGTACCAAATTTCATTGCAATCATTTCAAGTAGTTTTTGCGTGAAAGAGCACCAAACACACACACATCCTTACAAACTTTCGCATTTATAATATTAGTAGGAAGTATAGCAGGATATGATAAATAGGCTACATTTGAACAATAAGCTAATTTTTTTTTATCTGTGTGCTGTGTTTTGCTATTTTTTTGTCCATGTTTCAAAACAATATTATTGAATTTCAAACTAACCTTGATGTCGGTTCCAAAGCCAGTGCCACGCGAATGGCAGCAACAGTAAAAGTGGTATAAGCCAAATTTGTATGTAATAGCAGAACATAATCCAACCCAATAGCACGAAAAACGAAAATTCTTGATCGTCCCACTCGAACACCCGCCTAAAAATTATCACGATTTTTCAGCAATTCGAATAACACACATTTTTCTGTATGATATTTGATATTTTTTGTGGTATGATTTATACATGTCGGTTTATAAGAAGATACTATTTTTCTACGTTAATGTAACTCTTTATCTCTTAACCTTTATTAAAAAAACCCATTAATAATAATAAACCAGCTGTCTGGTTTATTATTATTACTGGGTAACTAATAATTCATGTGGGAGTCGAGAAAGCTACCACAGTTATAGTAACACATGGCAACATATTGTCGCAGAAGACGTCTATTATTACCTACGATATTTCAATATTGTAGGTAATAATAGACGTGAACATAGTGCATGCTACTGTTTTTCCTATCGTTGGAGGAACTATAGGTTCGTCCTTTTCCTCACCCTTCCCAGTCGATTCTTTTACTCTCTTCGACAGTGCTTTCCGTGTCTTTACTCTTTACAGGCGAGCATACATATGGACAGTAGTCGCTTAGCATTAAACGACCAACGATTTGCTATTTTTTTTACCTAGTAATATACAACCACAATAATAATTAGAAGATAATATTCAATAATATGAATAACTTACTTATAAAATTCATTAACATCGCTCAATGCGTTGAATACATTGGACACGAACACGACGTTGCTATAAAGAAGTGCTATATCAAATTTTATACCCTTCTTTATGTGTTTTTCCTCTTTGGGTTGGAACAGTTTTATCGTCGCTTTTACCTTTAATAAATCAAAAGTGCTATTCGTTAACTAAGTTTTTATACTTCAATATTACACATAGCTTCGACGTATAAAAGTTTATAAGCAGAGTCCTGGTGTAATTGTAAATGCATGGTATATAATAAAAAAATACTTCACCCCAAGCTTTAAGTCGACTTATAAACGAAACATAAATTATCTACTTAATTAGAGTAATCAAAAACTCAAATTCTTGGAGGGAAAAAAGTTAGAGATTGAGATTGATATAAGTATAAAATATTTCAGAAACTACAAAACAACAAAAACATGTAGCGAGATTCGACCCCGTTGTGCGACCACTTTACTTCGTATTAGTTATATCAATGATAACATGTTATATGTATAGGCGGCTAACCGTCCCGTAAAAAATGTAAAATAGCCCCGCAAAACGTGGATGCGTCCCACATATCCCGCATTTGGGGCATCAAGTACAAAAGACAAATTTTCTCAACACTTTTACAGAAAACGTGTTTTCTTTCCTAAAGTGTCTGCTTTCCCCAAATCCCGCTCCCAATTCCAGAGAGCATGCCGCCTTAGTTAAGTATACGTAATTAGTCATTTAGGACACAAACACAAACATAGATACGTTTAAGTACGTCCACCAAATACGTACTGGGTGAAAGACCAGTGACATTTGCAACAGCAGCCGGGGGAAGTGGCCTCTAGCGCTGTTCCTCTTATTGCGGTCCTTGAGCGCGTACCAGCGCCTCTCGCCGCTCGAGACGCGCAACAAAGGGACCGAGACCTTCCCCAGCGGCTCGTTGAGGAGCGCATTCGCTAGGGAACTCTCGTACACTTTGAGGTCGAGTGTCGATGTTACGTCGTGCACTTTGCTGTAACGCGGGTATGCGACTTACAATATGCTGGGAAAATGTATTTGTGCTGTGGAATACTTGGACTTTTAAAAAATCCAAATATTCATCAATCACACGGAAAATTCTGAACGGATTTTGAAAATTAGTATAGAGTCAGGATATTATCTGATTAAATTATATTGTTAATTGCAAAACAGACAGTCATTAAATCATTTGTAAATATCCTAATTCCACGCGGGCAGAGCCGCGGGCTGACGCTAGTATACAGTATAAAGTAGCATAAGTTCATTAAATCATAAGGTCAACTAAGTGAAATTATTAATAAGCTAAAATCAAACCTTACGTCTGGTTTGATTGTTACGAACGAGTGAATGACGAAAAAGTTTAAGGTGATATAGGTATCTCATTTGTTTCAACTATAATCAATGCAAATCGAAGAAATAATTTCGTAAATACCAAAAAATTATAGTTACTACTATAACACAATGACTCTACCATCATTTCTAAACCTTAAACAGATGTTTTTTTGATACCATACCTACTACGTTAAATATATTATTATGACATTATTAATGCAACTGCTGATAAATTTAAAATCTTTTAAGAGTTATCACAATGATATCTATTTTATGATATAAACTATCAAGGCTTTATCATTTCATAATGAATTAAAACTAATTATGATAGGAAAAATCCAATAGCAACATGAATGTAATCAATACGAAAATAAATCCTTCTTATATAAATTCTAATGAATATTATACGAGTATTAATTAGGCCATGGTTCAGATGATAAACATTTAAGAAATTCACCTTGGTATCAAATTAAGATATATACTATTAATCCTACTAATATTAAAAATGCGAAAATTTGTAGGGACGTGTGTGTGTTTGGTGCTCTTTCACGCAAAAACTACAGAACCGATTGCAATAAAATTTGGTACGTAGATAGCTGGATAACCGGAATAACATATAGGCTAACATATATAACTTTTTATCCCGATATTCCTACAGGATACGGACATACGCGGGTGAAATCGCGGGGCGCAGCTAGTATTGTATAGTATTTGTATATTTCTATACATAATTAAATGATATATTGTCGCTGTAATTATATGTTGTCGCTCTCGGCAACATTTAAAATACAAAGGTTAAGGTACTAATATAGTATTATATTATCTGTGTTTAGGTTAAAGATTCACTATCTGATTATTATTTCATTTTTATAATTAAAAAATAGATAAAAATTATTTCTATCTGTCCAACAAAATGTGAAATGTGATTAAAAATCAATATAAATATATTTCAAGACCACAATTTCCAATACATAAATATGTTCCTTTTAATTTATTTCATTTTTTAAACTAGCAATTCTATTTGACTCATGCCTACAAAGTTAAAGAGACGTAAATAAAAAATTACTCACAACATATAACATCTGTTCCATACAATTTCAACATTATTACCAGCTTTATGCGTCTGCACCTTTTGATTATCCAGCTGAAGTGTGCAATAAGCACTAGGCTTGGAGCCCAATCCCCTTGCTCCGATCAGTTTCACATGTAATACCCCTATTTCATTCAAATCTGTGTCTATGTTAGATAATTTCTGAAACAGTAAACAGTTTTAACAACATTAAGGCAAATAGATTTACACAGGTAATCCTACTAATACTATAAATGCGAAAGTTTGTAAGGATGTTTGCGCGTGTGTTTGTTACTCTTTCACGCAAAAACTACTGAACCGATTGCAATGAAATTTGGTATGTAGACAGCTAGACAACTGGAATAACATATAGGTGACTTTTTATCCCGATATTCCTACGGGATACGGACTTACGCGGGTGAAACCGCGGGGCGCTGCTAGTAATAAAGTACATGCAAAAACTTTTAAAATTTACAACCGAAGCCATGCTAGACAAGTTGGTGTTAAAAGTGATTCACGAAAACGCGAACTTTTTCAAAGCACTTGGAGAGATTAGTTTTATTTAATTTTATTGGGCATTATGCTAGAATTGCAGGTATAAAACGAGAAACGAAACGTTAAAATAATCAGGAAATTCTAAGAGATTTTATATTCAATTTATATACAGTAATAACATATCAAAGGATTACATTACAAAAGTCTTTATATTTAGTTCACATCTACATTTATCAAGGAGGAATATAGAAAAAGAATACAGGAGCTATGAGAAATTTATTATCACTTATATTTAGTCAGTCTTAATTTAACACCTATATCACATTTAAAACACCATTGCTAATACTAAGCGATAATTTAAAACATTTGTATATATATATACTAGTTCTAACTAACTTGAAACTAGGAAGTAGCATAATAATAAAAGTTCGAAATAATGGAAATAGCACAAAACAAAACTCACATATTTATCTTTATATCTGTTGAAGTTACACATACATTCACTAGGCCCTTCCACAGAGCGAACCGTGCACATCGTTATAGACAGGTGAACCTTGCCCGGCCCATCATCCAACTCTATCCACAGTTCATGGGTTGTTTCCTTTTCGAATTTTGATAAATCTAGTACACAACTAAAAATATTTCAAAAACTTGAAACAATAGAACACATTAAATGACCAATATCATTGGGCATACGATAAGGGTAGTTATCATGACTACAATAAAGATATGTATTTTTGAACTACCAATGTATTTATTGGTAAGTATTGAAGAAGCCATAAAATATATTAATATCAACACATTGTTGTGAATTTGTCATCTTTGTTTACTTATGTTTTTTTATCAAAATATATAACGAGCTGTATCTGCGACTTCATTCGCGCGTGCTTTGATACAAATTTAAATTCAATTCTTCAAATCAAAATTATAGCTCATATGTTGCATTTGTATGTTGTTGTGTAATAGGTAAGTAGGTTTAATTTTTTTTTACAACTTCTTATATGTATATTTTGATACTCGTTTCATTTACTTTTATATAATCGTACCACTAGCAGCATTAGGTACGAGCATTAATACATTTTAAAATTAGGAGCACAGATCATGATAAGGTCATATTTGTTCGTTTATAATAGAGGTAATGTATTCGCTATTATTGAATTTATGAATTATAAAAATATGAATCTATACAGGGTATGCTAAAGTCTAAAGTATTCCATTGACACCAATTACATTAATAGTTTAGGTTTTAATGATATACAAACTCTTTCATTCACCTTTTACCCGCTTTCTATTGATAAGATATCTTTTTTAAATCAATTAAGAAGCTTTTGAGATAAAAATTTTAACAAAAAAAAAACAGAAGAAATAAATCTACCCTTTTTAAGATAGTTGGCACTATTTCTATTATTTAGTATCTACAAATTAACGCGCGCCTGTAACGTGCTCAATGTAACATGCGAAGGTTCATGAGCGTTGGTGATCGGTTACCATCATAAATGTATAAAAAACATTACTAACAAACTTCGTCGATGAGAAGACTTTTTTTATAAACTAGAGATCAACTGGTGGTATGTCTCATGGTAAATAATCTATGTAACCCACAAGCATTTACAGAGGTGCGGCAAATTCGTGGCCCGCTTGTAAGGGGTAATCCTATAACAATAATAAATCATAAAAACCACCATATCTACCTGCCAAAAGAATTCTTCTGTTTGCCGCGATCCTGTAGCGAAATATGTAGTAAATGGTCGTGGTAGAGATGCATTTTTAAAGTTTCCCGCCATTCCGGATGCTCTATGTTTGGAGAGCTTTTCGATTTATATGACTCTAAGCCCAATCTGTATAAAAATATATACATATACGTAAATTACTTTATATTTAGTAACAAAAGCAAAGAACCATAAAGAGAAACGGCCAATCTCAATAAATTTTTCTGACGTTTGATTTTTTTAGTTCATGTTATGTTAAAACATCTTACAAGACAAAAGCGCTCTGTCATAATTTAGATGTTCCGGGAATAGCATCTTTATTCGTATTATAAAACCTTCCACCTATTCTGTCCTGATAAAGCTAAACAGCTATTTCAGCTGTAGCCAGTAAGCCCATAGCTCGTAAGTATAGATAGGTAATAATTTAATCAATCCTGTATCAATAATTTATTTAATTAATGACTTATAATAATCTAATCAAGACGAATTTAAGGCCAAGGCGTATTTCAATATAATGTATGTAATTATTATTTGCCATGTTTTGAGTAGTTAGAAAAACCAGTACAGTATATATTTCGATCCGAAAATCAGTTATTTTATTATGACAACGACGTCTCAAATAAGAGTATAAACGAGCAATCTCCACCTTAAAAAATAAATATGTTGACCGTAATAAAATAAATAATATTTTCCTTTTCAATACAAAGATAAAACAAAATCACCGATTATAAATTAATATTACGTTTGAAATAATTGTTCATATGAATTTAACAGATATTTACCTTAATTTACAATAAAGACTACGAGGTGTTCCATCATCGATTAATGTGGAAATATTTTTGGCCTCGATCAAGACGATTGTGACGACAGTGCTCCAATTGTTATTTAGAGATCTAGATCTTAAATATTTTTTACCGAACTAAAATGAGTAAAATACTTATTAAATAAAAATTGGTTTCATAGTATCAATGATAGCAATAAACATTATCGATTTGGAATAACTATATTATACGAAATGGTCTCACGTCATGTAGTCGGTTTAAATCATAGGCAAAATAGAAAAACTTGTGTTTACCTTTTCCTTATCAGTACTTAAAGATTGCAAAACTGAATCATTTCTGTTGTTTTTTGTCACTAAATTCATAAGGGAACTGGGGCGCCATCTGTTAAATAATTAAATATAAATAAAAGCACCAAAAACAATCACCTACTGGATAAGGAATTACAGATGAGGATACACCCTCTAAAAGAATAGAGCAAAATGTCGAAAGAAATAATATGTAAACAGAAACGAACAAACAAAAGAATATTTGAATTAAGTGCACACCAATTTTATATAAATAGGTAGCTAGGTACAACTTTTTTTTTATACACAAAAACCTATCATTTCTTTCATTCTTTCGCTTACTATTAAAAATAACAATTTAAATTTTCGCGCTATTTATAACCTATCAATAACAGGAAATTTTAGTAGTATGTCGGACACAACGCAATGTTATAAATAAAAATATATATATCTTGCTCTGTACGTTTTCTCAAAAACCTTTTAATTTTATATACATAATGATACATTGTAAAAATTTATTTATTATATATTCTTATCACCATTAACATACCTTCTTATACTTCTTGAATTACTTCGGAGGACCACTGCACTTTCGGAAGCAGTTTCCATAATTATATTACATAGTTCTTATCTTAGCTACTCGTTATTTTTGTCACTCTTAAGAAAATAGCACCATGTGTGTATACAACAATAATAAATTCAATCAAATGTTTTTCAGATCATCCTTATTCGTAATCATATCTTATCAGTTATTATGCGATAAAGGTACTTAATCGCTCAATTAGTGTGTTTGAAAAATAAATCTGTTGGCTGTTTGGCATCACGTATTTAATAAATATCTTATTAAGGATTATTACAATAGCTATTTATTAGCATTTAAAAAAATGTTTTTAATAATTACTGAGAGTACTTACCACCTACTGTTTATCCCACATGTCCGCTCGATTTGAGTTTTGGCACACATGGTATGGTAATGGAAGTACTAAAAAAACACCATATATAAGACGCAATATAATATAAGTGTATTATCTATGAGTCGCAGTGAAATGTTACACAATTCTCTGATTTTAATAATAAACCACCTGAATGTAATAAACATGCCTTATCACTAAAAATACTGTATCTCTTTAATCGTAATTCACATAGTTGACAAACAAATTTTAGTTTAAATAAGGCAATAGGAAATATGCATGCAATTTAAATAAGGGTCTCCTTTTTTTTTCTAATTTACTTGATTACTTCTTAATCAAGCTTCCAGCAAGTAAATATATTTCTATTTTATTTTAATTTCAAGGAGAAATAAAGTTTTAAAAGTACAAAAAATGTCTGAGAAATTCAAATGTATGAAAACACGACAGGAACGAACGTGAACTATGATGTCATAACCGGTCATATCTAAGGCGAAATACGTACCAAAGAGTATGAGATAGATTACTTTGGTGTTAGAGTTGCCAATTTAGGTTTCAATTTTCAAATTTAAGAATAACGAGTGTACGGAGTACCATAGATATACTACCCTATTTCTGTAAAAGTAGCACACTCTAAAGAGGTTCCACACACCTAGTACGGTAGGTACTATATAGCCCCTAATCTCTATTGTTGAGCACACCGTTTATATTATTCCGCAGTGGACTGTGGAACAGAATAATATGGGATGTGATTTTATTAAATTCGTATATAAATAACATGATGAGGCAAAATTACAATCATAATCACTTAATAATTTATAATATAAATATTTTCAACTTTTTTCGCAAAATTACGCATACCTACCATACGGATAAATATTTTTCTAACACTTCATTTGTTCAAAATAAAGTTACAACTTATAGCACATATAGATTAGCGACATCTTTCAGCAAGCAGCTAAAATTATTGGCGCTGGTGAGCAACGGTGGTGTTGGCACGTTTGTATTTCATACTACTGGGCGCTAGGGGCGCTAGAAACTAGCGTCAGTATGCCGACGAAACACAAAATTAAGGAGCGCTAGTGTATATTGACGATTGTCGTTTAGTGAGTGTAATTTAGTTGTGTAAAATATTAGAGGTTATGTAGAAAAAAAGGATTTAAAGTGATATTAGTGTGAAAAATAAAATTGTATAAAATGGAGAAAAGAAAAGAGACTTTATGTGGGTCCCAGATGTGTCGGTTTTGTTTATCTCAAACAACGCCGTTATTGAACTTGTATGAGAAAAATCAATCACCGAGGGATTCTGCTAATATAAAATTTAAAATATTATCGTGCCTTTCTTTAGAGGTATGTATTTACTTCAGTTTTATAAAATTTAATGTAACAAAAAGAGAAAATAGTACGTACAATGGACGCCACCTACCCTTTATCACGCTCACAGTGTAAAATATACATTATGGAGAGTATTGTGATGCATCACAATTAAACTTGCAAAAAAATGTTTTATGCTGGTTTGAGCACTCTTTGTTTACACATATCCATTAGAAAAAGGACAAATTGCGATGATATTTAAACAACATCAAATGTCAATTACATGACCTTATTTTAGAGCGCCACCTAGTGTTTAAAATGATATACAAACTAAAATTTTAGTAATCCTAATGTACATAATAAATCAAAAATATATATATTTTTTAGGTATTTCCTTCAGACAAGATGCCTGCATACATATGTGAGCGTTGCAAATTCTTTATGAACATATTCTATGAATTTAAAAAGGTCTGTCGACAAGCGGATGAAGTTATTCTTAAATATATTCAAAATGGTACATCATTTCAAGCTTTGTCATGGCCTAGAGATCTATCTAAAGTAAGTATGAGAATTATTTGAAAAATTATCCTTTGCTTTATTTATACAACAAGTTTTCTATAAAGAAACAAACTGTAACACTACAGCGATGCTCCATAAACCAGGACAGTTAATATGAGTATGTTTATATATAAAAGCTTACCAATGCCAGAACATTTTCTTAAAACAAAATTGAATTGAAATTGAATCATTTTCTTGCATATTATAACCACCACCTTTTATTAATTGTGTAAATTGAATATTATGTTAACTTTGTAAGAACTGTCAACATACACAAGCCATTTTTCCTATAATTATAAAAATATTTCCTATTTTTATTAATAACTCTGTTGGCCGTTGCTATACCTGTGTACATTTTTCAAGTTTCACATTTTTTTTTTGTTATGTCAATCTCTCTATATTATTAAAATAAAGTTGGAGAGTTGATCGTCTTAACTAATCTCATGAAGTATGGGACCATTAAGAAAAATTATTTGCAATTTATATTATTATATTAAGGAATTGTAAATTTAAATAAATCAATGTTTGTAGTAATTATCACAATTACACAAATATCACAAAGAAGCAAAACATAATAATTAAAATATTAATGTTAAATAAATTCTCCAATTTTAATTGTAGCTGTATAACAATCAAAAGAAACAATCTATAGTTAAAACGGTTGTGGAGAGTGGTGCTACTGTACAAGTTTCGTCACAAGATACTTCTGATACAGAGGATGAAGATGCCAACATTTACAACATTAAGGTATTTTATCAATTTTAACCTTCTATATCATTTCTTCTAGGCCCACCTGAGATGTGCCAGCTTTAATATCAAATTGAAAGGAATATAGTAGTAAATTAGTTCATTTTCTTAATGAGATAGTATAGACCCAAACATACATTTACAATATGTACAATAGATCCAAAAACTTTATAATGTTCCTTAACTTTTCTGGCACGAATTGGGCCAGCTTGCACTGGGGAAGTACCACACCCCCACATAAAACGGTTTGATATAGTGGCATGCCACTGTGTTTCCTATGGTGAGTGGGGGAGCCGGAGGCCCATTTCTTTTCCTCACCTGTTCCAGTCCATTCCTTATTTCCAGTTGTCAATCCTTACCTTTATTCTTACCTCTTAATAGCAGACAGCGCATCTGCAGAGGCACTACTTCTGCGATTGTGGATGGGTGGTGGTGATCGCTTACCACCAGGCGAACCACCAGCTCAGTTGCCCACTGTGAAAAACATATTTACTCAGATTCAATGCAGAGTGAACTGTAAAATACTAAGGTAATAGTAAGTAATTAGAGTATTAAAAATGTGTATTTTACAGATAGGTGATGGTAATGATGAGGAAAAAACAACACAAATTAAAGTAATAACCAGCAACGAGCAACAAGAAAAGAAAATATCTCAAAAAGGTAATTTATGCTATATTAAACTTGCACCTTATTCCTTTTTTGTAACAATAATGTATAAATGAAGTGATATACAAATGATGCATAAATTTGTGTGATTTTACCAAAATTGAAATGGGTTTTGAAATCATGTGAACGCCTATTAAAAGCACAGATTTATTATTTCTATATTGCTTCCACTAGTTCTTACATAAATTCATAGTATATGTGTGTTCATAGCTTTTTATATAATAATTTAGATTTTTAGTTATAAGCTTATTGTTTTATTTTATGCATGTTATGGTTTGTTTTATTGTATTTGTTTTTTAGTAATTATGCCGGAAGATATATAAGTATGTGTGCAATAAATAGAATGTTAGGTACTCATGACACTGTTAAAAAAAAGTATTTTTAAACGTTTTTTTTTGAGTAAAGAAGTGAAATTTTTATTAAAAAAAAGTAAGTTTCAAATTTTGTATCTTTATAACAAGCACCTTTATTTTTTATCCTGGTATAGCATTTGAAGCATCTTGCAACACAATCAAATTTCACTTCATTTATTATTTAAATTAGGTTGACATTTCAGACTGGAGGTAAGAAGTATATTCAAACAAAAGAAATAAGTAACATTTTGTTCTTTTAAAAAGCATTTCCAGTCAGCCGATTATTATACTTTCTGTTCAATTGTATGTTTTAACATGCGAGAGGTACATTTTCCTTGGTTCAGATACCATAGACAGGTTTCCAAAAGCAAGAGTAGAGGAATTGGACAAGGGTTGTTGGCCGTGTGATGAGTGTGATCGGACCTACCCATTACAACAGATGCTGCAGTTACACAAACGGCAAAAGCACAGAGCCAGGAATATTCAGTGCAACCAATGTGATGCGTAAGTTGTAATTTTGCCTATGCTATATTTATAAGGTAGTTGTCCCGATGCCGCTTACATTATAACAGGTAGGTTAGATTAAAATAGGTATGTTGTGCACTACACTACATTAACTGAAGAATATTGTATCCAACTATTTGATAGACATTTTAAAATAACTTTTCCTATTGTCAAATGTTGATAATACTTCCATCTCCTAAAAACAAATGTTAGTGGTAAAAATATCAGCCCATTATTCTAATTTTAACTAATCTGAAACTGCTGTAAAAGTTTATTATAAATTTAAATTAAATTAATTCACATGAAATTATACCACGTTTTATATGATACTATTGACACCTTTTACACATAGGTACCTTGTTATTAATTATGCAGTTATTCAATTAAGAAATTATTTGATAGGTTACTTAATGATTAAAATAATTTAATAAGGTTGTATGAACCTTCAAAAAAGAAAGGGTGTTATAAATTCGATTCATTTGATTATTATTTTATTTGAAAGCTTGTGCCTTAATTTGGTCGAGTTCTGATAGTTTGAGGTGTTTTGGTTTTTTTGTTAAACACAATCGTTTTAAAATTATTTATTAATCTCTTCTCTTTATTTGCAGCAAATTTTTTACAAAGTATGATCTGATGGTACACCAGCTGCGTCACTCTGATGAAATGCCATTCCAGTGTGTTGCATGTGATAAGAAATTTAAGCGACTAATTATTCTAAAAAGACATGAAAAGGTAAATATCATATTTAGGTAAAGCATTTTATATACAAATCTCTCCATACATATAGATGTATGGAGAGATTTGTATATAAAATTCAATGACCATAGGGTCATTGAAGCTTTTAATGCTCAAACATTAGACTTTTTCGTATCATAATAATTATTAAGAAATCAAACAAACTATGAACATATACTGTTACAATTTTGCAGATAATGCATTCAGATTTACTGCAGCAAAGTTGCCCCAGCTGCCCGGCGACTTTCCTTTCCTATGAGGAATTGACAGCACATCAACAGAGACACAACCGGCCTAACAATCGTAGTTATGCATGTGATATATGTGATAAGGCGTAAGTTATATTAACTTTGCAATTATTTAATAGCTGAAGTAATGGATGATGATTTCATTAATTTCTAATGCAAAGACTAGACCAAATACTAAAAATGTTGGGGGGGTAAAAGTACACCATGAAAAGTAATGCAGCAATAAGCTAAATAATGTGGAAATAATTGTATGGTTAGAAACTTATGGTTAAAATATTAAATTATTCATGGAGAATTTTAAAAATGTTATATTTATAACTGAAATAGTTTTAAGTAATAATGACAACATGCTATTTTATATTACAGGTTCAATATTAAATCTGGTCTCCAAAGACACAAAGATACGGTCCACAATAAGGTTGCTGAATTCAAGTGTGAATATTGTCCTGAGCGTGAGATTTCATTTATCTATTAAAAGCTATGAACATACATATTAATATTATTAGCGAAGCATTCATATTTACAGGTACAGGACTTGGTAGAAATAATTGTACAAAAACGTGATTTTTATTAGGGCACCATCTCTGTAAATGTGAATGTGACGTTAGATTAGTTAGTTTTAAGTAGTTTTAGATTTGTGATATTCTAGCTATGTTGTCTTTAACAAGTAATGATTGTTACCAGGGTTTGGTTCAATACCGAAGTTGGCGCGACACGTGCGCACGCACGCGGGCGAACGGCCGTACCCCTGCAAATATTGCGATAAGAGTTTCCTAAAGTCGCAACACTACACAAGGTATTTTAGTTAAGCTTTTGTAAAAAAAATAAATAATAATAATTCCTACACAATATTAATACCACAGATATAGAAATAATACTATACTAGAATAAATGCATAGATGTAAGAATTAGTGTAAGTTGATTTGGTAATATAAATTCTATTTAATATTTTTTGTAACATTTAAAAACAAATTTAACATGTATGTTGATATTGTTTAAGATCTGTCCTGTGCTGACTAACGGATCTTAAACAACTCAAATATAAGTGTTTAAGTTATTAATTGATGCATGTTAGAAACCTGTGCTAGGTTTTATAGTTGCAACCTATATTGAACAGCCAGATTCTGATAATTTTCTAAAAAAGTCTTGATCTAATTATGGCTATTCATTTTCTAAGCTCAAGCACTAAACAACCCAATAATTACTAAACTGCTTATTCCAGACACCTCCGCATTAAGCACCGAGACAACATGCGTTTATCGCGTAACCAGGAACAGGAGGACATGTACCGTTGCGAGCAGTGTGAGGAAACGTTCAGCACACAAGACGACCTTATATACCATTCCGCTATACACGCCACACAGAACCTCACCTGCCCACTGTGCGAGGAGAAGTTTGATAACGTCGATAGCGTCACTGCGCATATCAAGTCTCATGTTAATGGTTTGTTCATTTGGATTTTAACTGTTAGTGTTAAGAGGCAGTGCTTCTTATTCACTCGCTTAAGGCTTAAGTTTTTTTAAATTGCTATGTTGTGTGCCACGTTTTATACAGATCATGACATTTATAATCCTAAAAAAACTTTCAAATTCTTGCCTTTTTTTTTCAAATGATAACTCTAATCGAAGTATAATCGAATTAGTATATTGTGGCATGATCTCTTAAATGTGGTTGAAGCGGTTGATTTGATGCTAAAGGTTTATAAAATCTAAAGAAACATTCACAATGCAATCACCTATATTGTTACCTGCCCATTGTGTGAGACGTTCGAAAATTTTGACTGCTGCTGCAATGTACGCAGATACGAAACGGTTTATAGGTTTGCTTACGATTTAATGTGTTATGTAGATGTATTAATTCTACATAGGTAAGGTCTTCACGTTCAAAGTATTACACATTTCATTGTTACTTAACGAATTCTGTTCGGCCTTCACATAATAATCCTTTATTGTTTGTATTTATTCACCAGGTCTGGAGTTCATGTGCGACTTTTGTGAACTCATCTTTACTACCAAAGACAAGTACGAGAACCATTTGATGCTCGCCCACGAAGAGGAGATTCAAAATGTGAGTAGTTTTTTTTACTATTTCAGGCTAGTGAACCAGTCCTTCTACTTAACTTACTTCATATATGTTTATAAACTTATAAATAAAATTATACTACTACTTATTAATTAAATTATTTATTACATTTTCTTTATTATTGTACTGGTAATTTTACCAATATTGATGTACGACCAGGCTTTTTCGAAATTACAACAGTTACTATCTTATTCTGTTTATCCTTGCCTTCAGTGTAATATTTCTAAAGACAATATCAATAATAATCGTAAATTGTAAAACGAAACTTTTTGTACTTGCTATATATTTTACAAGGATGAAACAAAATGACAGTTCATAACCAACATGTTTTTAATTTTAATAGGAATTAGGCGAAGAGGATTCATCAATGGGATTGGAGGGCGATGATGATGAAGATGATAATGCAATTCAAGGTTAGAACATTAAATGTACTATAAGTGTTTCCTTCCTTAAAATCTAGTTAAATTCTCAACATTTTGTTATGTCAACTAATTATCAACTGAATGCCAGGCTAATACCTTGTAATATTAATACTTAATCAAGTTACGAAATTTTTGTCCTATCTAATTTTGTAATAAGTTTATTATACAAACTTACTAAAAATGTATTGATTGACATTATCAGATATTTTGTATTTAAAAAAAAATCTCTTTCTTTTATATATTCATTAAGATTCTATAAAATGTGTAAAAATGCTCAAGCTGATATTGATTAAAATAAAAAAATATTTCCAGTTAAGGACGAAGGTGATCACATGGTCATTGAAATAAAGAAAGCAGATAATTTTATGGTAAGACAAAATGAAATTCATTTTATTTCAAATATGTATTTTGTTATGTAGGTACAATCCATATAACATTAAATATTCGTTATTTCTCAGATTAATCAAGAAGCTCAGGAGGAATGTGAATATAAGGGAGATAATACTAATTCTGAAGGTATTTTATTCTTTATAATACTTAAAAATGTGCTGACTCTTGTTAGAAAATGACTTAAATAAAGCCATAATAGAAAAATACTTTTAAGACCATATTACCATACATAGACCAAAATTTGCTTTGTAGATTTTAGATATAATTATTCTCTATTATAGTAACCAGAGCAATTGTTTTAGAAAGCGAAACGGAAAGCTCGATCCTCGCAACGCCAGCCCGTGAACCTTCACCGGTAGTAACACTTACAAACACAAAAGAAATAACAAGTGTGGAAAAAGTGCAGAAGCCAAAACAGATTCAGCCGCAAGCTACAGCTATATCGACTCAGGTTGAGGCAAAGACTTTGGTGCCGACACCTATAATACCGATACAAAATGCGGCCCTGCCAACGCGAACTGTGGCCGCAAATCAACCGAAGAGCACTAAAGCTTCGGTTATTACTAAAACCAATAATCAGGTAAATTTTTCCATTTGATAAGTTCATTCTTTACACTATATATTTTAAAGCAGAGTTATGCTGTGACGCATTTTCAGTTGAAAGATGCTTCATTCACATTCCTATAACACTTTCGTATCATTTTCCTATTTCAAGTATCTTTTCTTTACAAGAGGATATGGTAGTTCACTTTTAAACAAGCAGATAATATTTCAAACAATAAATACTTAATTGCAGGCTGTAGTAACGGTGCGGAAAGCAGAGGAAACAAAGCGCAAGGCAGCTGAACCTCCAGCTGAAACACGTGAGTTTTCTCAACTATGTTGTATAATAAATATGTAATTTTTAAGCACAATTCATTGGATAAAATTGAAAAATCCCATGGTTTCCAAGAAACCTTAATTTGATGTATTTTTAGAAGCCAAGAAAGAAAAAATCAACAAGGTGGAAAGCAGCAATAGCGCCGGCTTCAGTGATAAATCGCTGAGGCTTTTAGAAAAGGAATTGCAAGATCTGAAAAGGGTAAAATATGTTTGTATATACATAGCGAATTTAACAACTGTCAAAAAGTATTGGGTGTCAATAAAAATATCTCTATTTCAGACAAATTCACGTTCAGACATGACAAAGACTGCAACAGTAAAAGTTGGTGATACACCAAAAGGTAGACGTCCGCAAATTATTACATCTACGCCTAAATTGAGGTAAGAATTTTGATAATTTGTTTCATGTACATAAAGAAAGTTATAGAAAAATTATTGTAGCATAGTCATATGTCCTATATGACACGTAAATATATATAGTAAACACGTTTTTGTAACACTTATTGTTCTTTAGAAATAATCGATTTAAATCTGACACAGATCTAACGATGATAAAAAGTCGCAGTTGCAAAGTAAATCACCAGCTGTTGACAAAAAGCAATCAGAAAAACGCGTAACCAAGGAAAATAAAGAGCCTAAAGACGCGAAGGAAATGAAAAACAATGGAAATAAAAAAGAAGATGAAAAAGAAAAGGAGCCCAAGGAAACGCCTAAAGTAAGTTCTGAAATTTTGTATTTATTAGGTCTTATATTTATAATATCATGCCACGTATTAATGTTTGTATATTGTGTAATATTGGAACAATTTCTTTATATATTAATCGAACCACGAATTCCAATCCATAAATAAAATGAAATGAAAATAAAGAAATTCCTTATTTCCAGAGCGTTATTAAAAACGGGACAAACGACAAGTCCAACAGCGACGAAGGCATCCGCCGTTCGACACGTCCGTCCAAAATCAAGGACTACGCGAAAATGATACGCGACCGCTCGCAAGGCAACTCAGATGAAGATGAGGACTCTGATGTGGATGATGAGGAGTATATGGAAGCCAGTCCGGAGGTAAATGATAGTACTGTGTAACAATAATCCGATTTCAATATGGTCAAATAAGTACAAATACATTCACTACGCCATGTTAATGATTTGATTGAAAATAGTATAAAAGCGTCTAAAAATATCAATTAATAAATATTCTAGCCGCGTCAAAAACGAAGAATTAGTGTGAAGTCGACATCGAAGCAAACCACGCCGACCGCGGTCGCGGCAACAACACCGACCCCCCACCAGGTCACGCCCACTCCGAGGAAAAGAGGACGCCCACGCAAAGACACACCAAAAGAAGTGTACGTATTAGCCGCTTTTACTGGCTTTCGAGACAAAAAAAATATTTAAAACGTTATAAGGCTGTTAAACTAAAAATGCTACTGTAATGCTGGAGATGATAGTCGAGTAGTTTGTGAGCTTAATAGTTATATAATAGTAATAGATACAAATAACTGTCAAAATGAACAACTGGCTCTTAATAACATTTTTTTATATTAGTTCTGGTCAGGTCAGGTGAAATACTTAATCATAAAGCATAATATATGAGATCAAAGTATCATAATATCAACATAATAGTATTGAAAAAAAATAAAAAAATAAAACGTCTTATCTTTTTTTATTGTTTCAGTCCAGAAAAAATAAAGAAAGATGAAAATACAGTGAACGATAATAATACTCCGCAAAAAACGCAAGAAAATAAACCAAGTGAAGAAGTGAAACTGGATAAATCCGCAATTCCTGAAACAATGTCTTTGGTAAATAATATTTTTCATAAAAAATTGTAATCTGTGCTAAATTGGGCCAGCTCTGGGAAAGTACCACGCCCACACGGAAAAATTAGGCGTGAAATAGTAGCACGCTACTGTGTTTCGTGCAGTGAATAGGGAAGCCGGAGATCCGTTTCCTTTTCTTCGCCCTTTACAGTCCATTGCTTTTTTTCTGTCGTCAATCCTTACCTTATCCTTAAAACACATATTCGCAAAGGCACTACCTCTTGGAGTGTTTATGGGCGGTGGTGATCACTTACCACCAGACGAACCACCAGCTCAGAACGCTATGACATAAATTATGAAAACTCTTTAATTTTACATTCATATTTTTACAGAATACAACTGGGGCCGAACAAGCGTCACCTGAACAAAAGTTGCAATCAAATAATATAATTCTCTCTCCTACAGGACAGACACTGAAAAAGGTACAAAAATCAAATAATTTATTAATAGTTGTACATATTTAATGTGTATTCTTCACATTATCCAAGAGTTATTGATTGAATGTTTTATTTGTGTAATAATTAAGAAATGTATACGAAATTATATGTTAAAAATTTTACAGGTACCAATTAAAGCCTTGCCGCCTGGAATTAAACCATTGCCATTGCCAATGAACGCACGTCGTAAGTGTAATGTTTTTTTTTGTAACCAAATAGTTTTTATCACTCAATTCATGAGCTATGATCAACATGTTTGTATTGAATTCCTCCGTTACTTGTTAAGTACGTACTGTACTGGTTATTTAATAAAATGTGTGATTTTTATTCTACAGCAATGGGTCAAGGTGAATTGTGTGAAATGCAGATTGGCAAAAAAGTTGTGAAGGTGCAAAAAATTGTTATGACGAAAGCCGAAGTAGAAGCTATGGCTAAAAAAGGACTAGTTGAAATGAAGGTAGTCTATTATATTTTCCTTATTTTTATAATTAAAAGTAAAATTTACTTACAAGTTACAACCTCTTCCATGCGTTTGACACACACACACACGCAACATACCCCTTTGTTATTGTTCATGGTTATGGTCGAATTTCAACCACTAGTTAGAACCATTTTTTTCAGTGAAGATAAAAATCTGATATGTCATTAAGAAAACATGCATAATATTATTTTCTAGAACGAGTGATTTAATCACGTAACACAACGCCAAAAGGAAATAAACATAAATTGACTTGATATGTTTTTATATATAATTAAGCAATTTTCATTATTTTTATATTTTATCATAATTAATTACAGGATGGCACAATGGTTTTAAAGCAAGGTATAAAATTGCCAACAGCAACCGCAGGCAATAAAGGTCAGTTTTTTGCAAGACGTTTTCTTTCATATTAAATGAAAATTCTGAATGATAATTATTTATATATGATTATTGTTTATTCAACAGATGCAAGAGATTCTCCCACTAAGAAGGATAAGGCAGTTCCAACAAGATGTGATCTCGGAGATGATTAAATATATTTCATAGTTTTTGTAGTTTAATGAAATAGATGGTAAATTATGTTATTTTCTGTGAAACTGTAATAGGATGTATTGTTATTATATTAAGTTTCTTTTCATGTTAATCTTACCTCAGAATATCGACATCATGTCAATCATATTTTTTTATTTTTAAGTTAAACAGGTTTGACGCTTGTATCAATCAAGAAATAGTAATTTCCGAATGTGTGCTATAACTACATCAATGTTAAATTTTGGTCTAAGTAAGAATATTTTTCTATTCTAAGCCTATGTATTTTAATAATATTGTATACAAATATACAGTATCTATGATTTAAGAATATCAAAATCAAAAATCTCTGTACAGTTTAGCTGTATGCACATTAAAATATTATGTTTAATTTAGTAAATAAAAATTTATACTAGATAATCATTTATTTTTTACCTTTATATTTTAGCTGTAATAATTATAAACAACAAAATTGTATAATAATTGAAGTGTATATTTTATAAAAAAAATTGCTGTTCCTTACACTACACAGTACAATTCCTGTACTAAAGATGACACGAAAACAAATTTTAAGTAAATTGGAATATATTCGCTTATTGGTATGAAAAAGAGTCACATAAAATAAATTAAAATCCTTATAATAAATTGATTATAATATGTAGTAGCATAATAATAAACTTAAGAGATTAACCGACCAGTAATTAAATATTTTCTTTATCTCTAATACCTACGTCACAGACCATACAAAAAAATATATTCGTTCATGACGACGCGACCTCTAAAAATTCTACTTGATACAAGATGTCGCTGTATTACGCGTTTTCATAGAGAATGACAGATGTCGCTACTTCTATCTTGTCACACCTCTTTCCCGCTCAAACAAACTTACTTTAAGGCGGCTTGTTCAAATGAACACAATCAAAGTTCATACCACATCAAAAACACGCGGCAGCAGAGCTGTATACCACTATAAATATATTTGTTAAAATTCTATACGAGTATATTAAATAGTAATATCGTTTATATTACTAAGTGTCCTGAGTGTTTCACTAAATTTGACCAGTTTTCTTCGGTAAACGGGGAAGCAAAAATAAGTAAGTGCATATTCATTATTATTTTTTTATATATATAAATTACATATTAAAATTAGAAGGTGTACAAAAATATTCTAAAATAAATACATTTTATGTCCGATTTAAATCATTTAATAATATTAATTTTATATAAAAATACCATTTTGCAAATAAAAAACAATGTATGATGATAAAATAAAGAATGCCGTAATTTAAATTACTTGATAAGTATTTTTTTTTTCAATATTGATTAATTTAGTAACATAATATAATGAAAAAAACTGTTATCCATAACAATTTAATTGTACGGATGTCGTAGTTACGTTCCTGTGGCTTGTTAGATGGGAAGTGATAAAAAGTAAACAAATATTTTATTAACCATCCAAGGTACGAGCTATGCGACATTATTTGTCCCCCAATTTGTTCAGCGGCAAATATTAACATTGTGATAACTTAACAAAATCCTGAACAGATATTTTATAGCCTAATGCATACTTTATTTGAAATAATGTCCAGTATTGACAGTAATAGCTCTTATGAATAGAATATAGTGCAATACGTATAATATCTTTTTTTTTCTTGTATATTTTTAGCGATAAATTTGCACTTAATTTTTTTTAATAACTCAAATTATATTTATAACATATATTTTTTACTTGGTTTCTTACAAACTAGCGAAGGATCCTGTTTTATGTTAATGGTTATCTTTTTTTTGTATTTTACTAGATTTACGTTCGCGGCTTCGCCCGCGTAATTAAAGAAATACCGTACAGTTCCCGTTCCGTTTGATTTTCGGAAAACAACCTATCATTTGTCCTATGTCAAGTCTCAAGCTGTCTTTTTTTATACCAATACCAGCAAATGTCTTGGAATAAAATTTTATCCAAATCAGTTCAGTTGTTTGGGCGAGTTACTTTCGCATTTATGAATTTGAATGGGATTACATGGCTTTTTTCCATGTAATGTATTTCGGCACGTCAAAGGTAAAGGCTAAGATAATTATCTTAAAAATATCTTAGGTACCTAATATTAATAATATGATAAAAATTCTTTAGTGATTGAATGCCGTCTAATCAATCTTGATAGATTATAAAACAACGACATTTGATAAACGTGAAATTTATTTTATAAGGTGTGGTGTTATCGTATGCATTATTTATTTACAATTTGTTTTGTATGTAACACATATATACCTTACTTTTAAGCAGTTTCAACTATACTTCATCATGTTTGTCTCGCAAAGTTTTGTTTGAATTTATTAGCCAAAAATTAAACTCATGCTGTAGAACTAGGGATGTAAATGTATATATTTCAGTTATTTTAGTACATTTTAGTTATTAGAAGAAAATATAGATAAACAATGTTATGTCTATGCTTATTGAATATTCTCACAGTAAATAAGTACTAAATAAAATATAATTGTGTAGAAAACGTTATACGTTCCTACGCCTTAAATTGCTATTGTCTAACTTGGGACTTCACACCCTAAAATCAATAGACACTATCTACAGTTTTAGCGAAGCTCATAATGCAAAGGCCTTGGTTCCAATGACTATTTATTGCTCCGGGATTACAAACACATGTAGATAAAATGTGTGATAGTGTTACCTGTTTCGGTGTTACAAAACAGATTATCGTGTCGATGTACCAGAGTACCATCTGTGACGATGTAAACAATGCCGTTTACTCGTCGAAAACTGTATCGAATCGTTTCAGTACGAACTATGGCTGGATCAAGTTTTTTCTAATCGTTGATTAGGCGTAGCGCAAACTCGTTCCGATTCCGAGAACTGGAGTGGGTACCAGTACATTTTTTTTACAAAATTATGCATGAGATTACTGTGTCAATTGTTAGCATTTGCTTCATGCAGTATAGTCCAAAAAAAATGTTTTGAATCTGGTCCATTATGTTACCACAATTACATTAAAGGCATGATTAATACATTTTTATTAAGTAATGTTCTTTAGCACATCATCTAAATCCGTTAGTATAAAAAAACAATTCGATGGACGAGATAGGTAAATGAAACGTAATCAATGTGCCAAATTTTACCTATTTTATCAATATTTCTACATCAAACAGCTTTTATCATATTTTCATGTTAGCTATCAACCACGACATCTAATGAATATACCTACCTATATTAATTTGGAAACGATGTCGTTGTAGATCGCAGTTCAACGTAACTGAAAAATAATACTAAGTAGGTAAATACATAATTAACATATAATATTACCAAAATTACGTCCTAAATTTAGTCCATACCAAAATTTAGTCCTAATTAAATAGAGTATAGTATAATTAATAATAATATATTTTCATTTCAGTATTAACTTAATTTTCACAAGTTAATTTGGCTTTCATCTTCTTTCTATGCTTACAAACTTACACTTTGTTCAAACAACTCATGCCAAGCAAACGTAATGAAAACCCCTTAACTGTAAAAATATTCTTATCTACCTTAAACCTAAAATTATCAATGTTATCATACACCTGGGGGCTGGGACGACACCGTCACAGGAAACTGACTACAGTACGTTTATAATTATAATAACACATTAAAAATCCGTCGTTAAATCAGAAAATTCTGAATGTTGTAAATAAAAACAACTGCACTATTGATTACTGTTTAATCGAGACTCTTATGAAGAATAGAAGAGTAAGTAGTTACTCAAAGGACCTTTATAAATATTACATTAGGTAAATAAGATTGGTAGGTATAACCTCATTAAAAACATTGTAGCAGTACATTTTCACTATTTTATACCATTATAATTATCACTTTTCATTCGTGACTCTAAAACGAGCAATTAAGTAGAATATAAAACGGTCAGAAGCACAATTTAATTATAATGAATGGTGACATCGTAAGCCCGGGCCCGCCCAACCGTGGAACGCAATATGGAAATGAAACGGATATCCGCCGACGGATATTAAGCCATACTATTACCGTTAGAGCCTTGAACCTGGGGTTTGTTAAATATATCTACAAACGTGTAATTGTTTCCTTGTATGCAAAGCACAATCAACTCAAGTGTTTACTATTACAGGAATTATAAACGCAACCTCAGATAAATTAATTCATTTCATATTAATATACCTAATTCCTATTATTGAAGCTCTTCGTTCAATCTGTGGTTTTGATTTCTTGTAAGCACACTACACAGAGGGAATCTATATGGGGACCTTTGCGGTTTTCATTCGAAGTGTTGACTATGATACCAACGAAGTGGTCAATCATTGACAAACAATACATTCTCACAACATACTTTATGAGATTAGTTCATAAATACCCTAAAGATTATCCTTGAGAACGTAAACTTTCCGAAAACTATAATAGTATAATAACGATCATTGTTCACTCCCATGTGAATATTTTATATTCAATTTCATATATTATTCTGATGTGGTTCTAATATACACGTATATATATGATACTATAAAATAATATACCCTATTCATTTATACATATAATCTTTGCTTTTAACCCGATGATTGCAAAAACGACGAAGATTCTCATTTATGATATGATATCTAGTCTTCTACAACCAAGGTTTTAAAAAAATGTACATTCAGTGAAATTTTCACAACTCATAAATTCGTTCGTAGAATAAGTTTAATTATAACTTACCACTTACCTACCAGTTTTTCTAAATACGATTAAAGATTACAAAAGTTTAAAACCTCGTCAAAGTTAGCGACTCGACGTTTCTCAAATATCCAAACCACGGAGTATTTTTCAATGTACATACACTAACTTCTTATATTAATAGTACAAATCTTAAAAGCTTTCATGCTAATGTATTCTCATACGTACGAGGATAATAGTTAATACTTACGGAAATCAATATTTTAAAATATCTGGCACTGATCTTTTGAACAAAACTACGTCTCACAATGACGTCACAAAAAGCCCGCAGGTGCGATCCAATTCAAAGAAATCATTACGTGGGCCTTATTATTATAATCACATCGTACATAATAACGGAACCTAATATGGTAAAAATTTTTCCATTTAAACTTGAGAGTAAAACTGAATAATGTGAGAATCTGCGATGACATGTTAGATTATTCACAATTCTGATTACTATATTTAAACAAGTTTCCATAATGATAGATCTGAATTAATAAGGCTAACTACCATGACTCATGTTGTATGTAAGGTATATCGGGTATTTCTGAAACCTTAACGTAAAATAACGTTTTGCTTTTAAAATCATGCTTGCAACCACAGAGAAGCCTTGAAGCTCCGGAAAGCTCGTTGAAATCTTATACGGAAACTCGATCGCATTTCATTTTTTGCTCTGACTTTTGATTACCAATACGTGAATTTTTCGTTTCAATTAACAAATATTAAGGTTCGGGCTTCGGGTTCGGGTTATTGCTTGCTTGTTTGTATTCTCAATGGCGTTTTAAATATCCTTGAATAACTTATCACGGAATAAATAATAGTAAATAATTATTCTGATAAATTGGCACAATTTTCTGAATTGTTCAATGGGGAAACGTAAGTATAGAGTTTGTACCGACTACTTATACAGGACCTGTTTTATAAATGACTTGCAAAAAATGACCAAATTACTTGTACGTGTCCTTATATATATCACAAATCAATACGATCATTATGTAACTTGTATCGAGTAAAAAACCAGTCGGTGAGCCCTTTCTATAATAACTTTAATGAGTTCTATTTTTTACTGATTAAATTACATCGATTGTTCAAATGCTGAATTAAATCTGGTACGATGTATAAATGATAGGTGTATAGTGCGCAGTAAAATTCCTGGATTAAATTTTTACCTATTTAGGGACATCTAAATTCTAATCATCTTAGCTTTAAAACCTTCCACTTACCAACCTTTTGACTAGTACTTTACAAAAGCATAATGACATCCTCACATCCTTACCCATATTATAAATGCGAAAGTGTATTTGTTGCTTTGTTTATTTGTTTGCTTGTCTTTCTTTTAAGTTTCACGTTGTTTTGTGATATGATTTTTAATATTTCCTGCTGCGATGAACATTGCATTCCCATGAGATTTTCCTTTGGAACGCGGGTGATACCGTGGGCGGAAAGGTAGTATTTCGTAAATGGGAATATAATGTATGTAATTATGTTCCGTTTCGGTTAGATATCTATAGACATCAAGAGATATATCTTGAGTGAGATCAAACCGGGACGTTCGTCATAATAAACTATATATTTCGATAAAGCTATGTGCAAAACTCACAAGTAAAGCAATCATGTGTCAAACTCTATGCTTTGTACTGCGTTCGCAATGCTATACGACATTTTTATTTTGCATCTCATCGAAGTGAAGTAATATACAGCAAACAAAGTGATAACAACACTCTTATGTTTGCCATCACGGCTTATTCTGAACAAACATTCACCTAAGTGATAACATCAACTGAAAACAATTATTAGTCTAAACATAATGATTGTCTAAGCAAAGAAGCGCGTATCGTGGTCACGATACATCATATTTCGCCCCAAAAACAAGTAAGCGTTTAGAATAAATTGTTTTTTAATTCAATTTCTGCATTACCCTCATGAAATTTCTCTAATTTTTTATTGGTAGACATAGGTCCACACTATGACGTAATATAAAATACGATAATCGACTTAAAAATAGATGCGCATACTTGCTATGCATTTCACACGTAAACTAATATGAATGCAGCGCTCCAGTTACATAACATTAATATGTAATCTGTGGAGGTTAACATACCACAGTAATTGATGTTACCTGCATCCGCCCACCGAACGTACAACCGACAAAAAATTAATGGAAGTTAACTCGTCCCTTTTCACATTTGTTGGTAAGAGATGTAATCAAAAACACAATTTTTTGTTTTGGTTAAAATTACTGAGTCATTGGAGTCCACGGAGCGTAACCCCACAGTTTTTCCTCTCGATTCTCGGTATACAATTACGATCTACGCTGAAGCACGGTTGCATGGCACGACACGGGCTTATTCGGCCCTATTACCATGTACCAGCGGAGGGTATCAAAAAACCGAGATAATTACACGCTGCCCGCACTGACGCTAATGTTGTACCCGTTAAATCCGGCTCGCTACGTCTGTATTGATTGTAGCACGTAATATCATTAAATTTTTTACTACGTTATATATAATCTTCTAAATTTTCTAATTGCTACACTTCGTTAATTTATATTTAAATGATTTCAGTAAAATAAATTCTGGGAGCATAGAACATTACTTATGGTAAAAAGGCAAATGCTATCCATATGGGTATACTCTCTAGATAGATAGAGATTAAAGATAATATAACGAGTAGTAGATAATACAAACGGTAAAGAGCCTCACTACTTTGTATGTCTTATCACATTAACAAGCATTCAACTTCTAATCGAATATATTAATGTTTGAAAATACTTTTTACATGCACATCAATTTGACTATTGAAAATGGTACGCATTTTCTCAATTTTTTTTTGTCTTTACTACTTGTTCAACTTTTCATTTATAAGGACAACATTGGAGCAAATTGTAAGGTACAAAAATTATATACAATATTTATAGAATATATTAAGACAAATAGTAACTTTCCTCTGCTAATCATTAGTAAAATATGTATGGTTAGTTATTTACTACCATTAAAGTCACAATAATATTCATGTTTCGATGAAATCTGTTAATGCGTTGTTAATTATTTTTTATGAATAAATAAACAAATTAATCTGTAAGCTAATTAATATCAGCTTATATGGAAATCATGAGTAAGAGAGTACATAAAAGAAAAATAATCAATATTTATATAAGGTCGAGTTAAATAAAATCACATCAGTCATTAAGTGACAACGGTTGTTAATAGGTAGTTTAGGTATCTATCGGGTGTTAAAAGCTAACATACCTACCAAAATATTCGAAGGAAATACAGTAATTAAACCGGTGCCCTCTAATATCGTGAGTCATTTTTACTCTATCTTTTATCTTACCTAAAATAATGTAAATATAATAGCTATAATGTTATGAGGCCATAATCCACCACGCTGGCCAAGTGCGGGTTGGACGATGTTACATGTCGTCGAACTTTTGATTCTTGGACATGTCGGTTTCCTCACGATGTTTTCCTTCACCGTTTTAAGCAGTGGTGATGTTACCCACATGTGAAGATAAACTGAAAAATCAATTTTTTCCTGCACGCTCGCCCCGGTCTCGAACCTCGACTTATCGATTTTGAAGTCCGAGGTTCTCACCACTGAGCCACTTTTTATACTTTATTTCACCGTATTTATACTTGTACATATATATTAAAAGTTCATTCATTCTTTTATTGTATTCCATTTTATATAGATTATCGTTATAATGTACCATAACAGCCTCAAGTTGTATTAAACTAGTCAATGAATACCTAAGACAATGCGCGGATTCAATTTTAATTTCAAACCATTAATAATATCCCACGCAGAATGTCCTTCGAACTTTTTACTAAGCCATAAGCAACTGTCAGTTGGTACCAGTCGCCACAAAAATCACGTGACGCAATGTATTTTAACGATTTATTTTTGTTTTGATGTTTCAAATCTCGTGCATATATAAAAAGCTCCATATAAGATATGTCATTTTAAAGACAAATTGTTGTGTGAATGATTTTTACATCCAATAATCTTAATTTTTGACATTGCTTTGTTGTTTATAATAATTTATTATTTTCTCAAGCTATAACACCATATTTCTCACTTTATTGTATACTTGCAACAATTTCTATGTGGTGTGGTACATTCAATTGTTAAATAAAGAAATAACGACAAATTCAAAATAAAAGGTGTCTATTGTGATATCCTAAGTAATAGACGATGATCGAATAGAAAATTCCAGTGATGTCCTAATTATAGCTAATAGACACGTTAATACTTTCAAAGGCAAATATTTATATCAGCAATACAAACCTTAGTATTTTGATAAAAAAGTCGTGTTCGGTGACTTTATCTAACCCTATGACGGACATACGTGACAGGGCTAGATACTGCCCATCGTGTGACAAAAATTCCATTTACTTAAAAAATATTGTGTCAACTATCATACTAGTATCAAGGCAGGCGGGCGCAAATCCCACTAGGGAAGCAATCCATTACCTCATCGCAACGTGTCTATTACCCACTGTACCGAATTGAATAAACTTGAAAATTGCTACCATTTACTAAATAATAGTTCACTAGAATAGCTCATGTCACTTTATAGAAGCACTCTCCCACTTCATATTTATAAATAGGTCTAGTGTCATTTAAAGGTCTTTAGGGATCTGTGCTATATATTTGCTTGTATAACGCATTTAATGTAGCGTTTTCTAACGAATGCAGTATCTAAATACACTCAGTCTTATTTGAAATAACATAAATACTTTAAAAAACAATCCTTTTTATAAGATTTATACGTCTACGTAGGAATATAATAATTGAAAACAATTTGAGCACATGACATTGATTGTTTAAGTACCAAAGTTTAGTAACCACGAGTAAAGCTCGATCAGAATTATGATAAATTACAATTTAATAATGTCTTTCTAAAGAGTAGCCATTTAGAATTTTCCACTGAAAGTAAAGACAGTCATAACATATTCTATTAATCCTTCTTCTTGGTAACATGTATAATGTCATAACAATACTACCTTTTAGTACAACATCCAGTAAAAGGAAGAATACATTGAATTCTATCAAAGATTATTGATTCCGGTTAACAATTATACGCAATTATTAACATATGCACACTGATACATAAGTCAAAAGCTCGTGCAGATGTAAATGCCAATGTTCTGGGTTGGTAATGAATCTGGTATTTACATAGAACGATGGCGAAACATCTAGATTCATTTTCCATTCGTTAGCAATTATCGCGTGTCGGAGTCATCTTGTCATTGTGAATGATAATCTATAAACGATTTTTTACAATTGATTACAGAAGACGAAGTATTACATTGTACTACGTCACCGGCACTAACGAGTATGCAGTTGCACGAGTTGTTAAGAATCGTGAAGGTTTCAATGCCTCCCATAGGACGTTTTCTATTATAGCTTGGTGTCCCTTGTGTTATATTGTGTTGGAAACACGATTAGCATTTGTAATTAAAGAGGATATAGTATCATTCGACCTCTATTTAATATGTAGGTATTAACACAACTATTTATTATTCAACCCATTTACCCCATTAAAATAATTAAAATCGCACCATTTATGTAATGGATCGTATGATGAAAAAATTGTATTTAAATTAAGTGGAGTTATTGCAAATTCACCTATTTCTTTTTAATTAAAGGGCGGATAAAGGCTCAAATTCCTGGTCAATCGCAATATTTAGTGTGTCTATAATTATAATACTGGTAAAAGTTTAATAAAGTAAAACATTGAAATGACCTCTCTCGTCGGATTATAAAGACCGGTAAATGTTTACACGAAGATAACCCGTGATGCCATAGCGCCAAACACTAAAGGAAATTATAAATAAACTCTTTCCTCAAACACTTTGCTTTCTGATAAAAACGTTATTGCTGATAAGAGAATATCGCAAAATTTTTATAAATCCATTAGAAAAGTCACAAATTAGAATAATTTACGAAACTACCATAATCATTCACTTTATCTTGAGTACTTTACGGTCATGTAATCTTCGCCACTCCTTTTTATATAGACACATATACCTACTGCAAATATTTGCTAACACACTATTAATACTTTTAATAATGTCTTTCCCACTTGATTCAAAGTCAATCGTAGGATACGTTCGCTAATATTATTAAAATTTATTTAAACATTTATAGTTATCTATTACTATCAATTCCCGTCTAGAAGGTCAGTGAATTAATTCCAGCAGCATTAATATCATTCGTCTCGTAGTCTCAACTCATTGTACAAGATAACATTTTCACAATAGATATTATAAAAACCGCGAGAATACGTCAAATATATAACAATGAATATATAAAAATACATTATGGTACACGGGCTATAATACCTCATTAGTCATAAGACATTATGCGTAACATTATGTGTAAATTCTTTTATAATATTTTTTTAGTGAACATAGTTAAAAAATGCGAACATATTTAACGACTGTTATTGCAATAAAGATAAAATGTAGGATGTTACATTCAAAGATAAAGAGCAACAGTAGTCATTAAACTAATCCGGTTGGCACAGTTACTCCTCTTAGCTACATGTTCCGTGCTATTCAGATTTATATTGCAACACATTATCTACATTTATAAAATTAATCATAACTTCATATCAGTCTAGCGATCCGCCCCGACTTCGCACGGGTGCAATTATGCATGTTTTATCAATTCTCTTAAATCACTATAGTTAGTAAAAAATAAAAGGTATCAATCATACATAGAGACCGACAGACAGTGACGCGATTTTATTTTATACTAAGTACCTAGTACATACAGAATGTTACTACTATTAAAAACAAACTTTGTGTGAAAATTGCGTAGGTAAATAAACACAGTAAACAGATAAACAGTAAATAAATCAAAACAAACTATATCAGTAAGGAGAAATCAGAAATGTGAAAAAATTTTGACCGAGAATAACTGAAACTTATCTTTTGTATGAAAGATAAGAATAATGATAAATTCTCATTTTATTGACTTACAGCATTTCTATACATCGAATTCTACTAATTAGATGGTATTCATATCTTTATGCATTTGACGTGATTCATAGTTTTTTTCACAATAATTAAAATATATTCATGCAATAACGGAAAAGGAATTGATTAAAATCTGAGAACTTCCCAGAATTCGTAGCGTAAATACCAACGTGCGGAATGCTGGACGACTTGCGGAGGGAAAAAATATCAGGGTTAGATACTGTCTGCGACGCAGGCAGTTTTTTGTTAAATTTTTTTACCACGAAACTGTATATTTATCGTTCGTCATTGTACTCTATTGAATCTTAAATCTATTGAGCCTTCTCAATTAAAATCACGATAAATTTAAATAAATGTACATAACCTATAACCGAGTAGTAATTTAGAAGTAGGTTCTTTATATTTTTCGAAAATAATTCCTCCGAAGTATAGCATGCATAGCACGTAATTTGTACGAAGCGACGGTGAAATATGGAGACAGCTATTTGAAAGACTTACCAAAGTGGATACTGAGTAGATACTAATAGAGGCTTGATCAAAATATTAAATAGGTGATTCACATAATATTATATTTATTGTATACAATATTTTATGTACTTCATATATTGGATGTTTATTTATTCAGAAACATTATTTAAAGTTGAGGCTTTTAATTTTTTCTAATTAGTACGTTTATCATCATGTCAGCTTGTGATTTATTTTATTTTCATACTTGCAATATATAGAATAACTATCTCCATATACTTGTATAATCCTATCTATAAAAATCAATTTCTGTTCGTTGGTCTCACTAAAACTCGAGAATGGCTGGTCTGATTTTTATAATCATTACTTTTGGTGAAATCTGAATATAAATAGGTTTAAAGAAACGAGGCGGGCGAAGCTGCGGGCGGGAAACTAGTAAAAAAATATATTAAAAAAGGTGCCTTTTGCCATTTGCGATTATTGATATTTATTAAATAAAATATTGTTAAATATTTTCTATTAAACTAAAATCATGAACTTAAATCTTTGAAAGACAAATATACATCGTGACCTCGTTGCTCCCCATCATTCACATGATTAATACTATTTTAATGGAAAATCCTTTTCGTTCTGTAAGTCACTCAGGACATACAGAACATAATTTGTATTCCTCACCTTGAATCAAAGTAATGTCACCCGATGTGTCCAAATAGCGCATTAGATATTCATATATGATTACAGGACAAAGTACTGTTAATTATAGACGAGCAAACCATTTTTTAAAGCCTAATGCCAGTTGTATTGATATTTACATTATATATTGATCCGAGTCTATGAGAAGGTTCTGATTGATTTCTGTTATGACCTACGAATATACACCGTTGAGTGTTTTTAAACCTGGGAAAATTCATAACACAAGAACAGTTATTGTAACGATTTTTCATTTTACGTAGGTTATAGAAAAGAACCTAATACACCTTTTAATGCGGGAGTGGAGCACGCTTCGGCACGAATTGGGCCAGCTCGCACCGGGGAAGTACCACACCCCCACAGCAGACCGGCGTGATATAGTGGCTTGTCACTGTGTCTTGTCAGTCGTTAATTCTTTTCTTTTTCAGCGCCATACCCATTTACAGCGGGCAGCGCATCCGCATAGGCAATACTTCTTGGGCGGTGGTGATCGCTTGCCATCAGGCGAACCACCAGCCCAATTCCCCACTATGACAAAACCCAATAGGCCCCTTGTCTCTTCCTCACCCTTCCCTTCCATTCATTATTTCTAGTCGTCAACTCTTTTCTTATCCTTAACCCCTTAAAGACGTGCAGCGCATTCACAGAGTAACTACGGCGAACGTTCATGGGCGGTGGTGATTGCTTACTATCAAGCAAATGCCCAGGTTTGCTCAGTTGCCCGCTTTTTTTGAGTGAATTGGCTTAATGTAAAATTAACAAAAGATAAAAAATCTTACACTGGACAAAGTTCTTGATCACGGAAATTTTACAAACCAAATCTGTGTAATACAATTTACAGAACAAACATTAAAATTTGATCATAGAATTAGGAAGAACATACGTGAATTACATCTTTACACCTTCGTATGATATGTAAATAACTGATTAGAGAAGGCGCGACCAACTTTAACAATTGCAAGGCCGAATAATATCATCCTTATGTAAAACATATTTATAGCGATAACCTCGTTAAATCGGTGTGCTCCACATTTGTAAAAATATGTAATGAAAAACAGTATCTGATCATGTTTTGAGTAAATTGCTTATAATTATTTTGAATATACGAAGGTTTCTGAAGTAATGGTTGCAATTAAAAAAAAACAAGAAAGTTAAACCATTAGTTAGTTTTAATTAAATCATTAAACTACAATAAGGCATTACAGACGTTAAGATGCAACAGATTTAAAAATTAAATTACCCTAAATATTAGATAACATCATTTACCATATAATATTTAGTGTTGTTTAAAATTAAAAAAACTAAATTCATAACATTAAATCTTCAATCATGCTCTTGGTTAAGTTATTTAAATAAATGAAATAAATTGCGATAGTATCAATGATAAGTGATAAAATGACAAATAAATAACATAAACAAAGTATAGTAGGTAATAATATAATACTTTTTAAACACCATATAATACAGAGCTCCAAAATAATATTTATATAAACATTTTCCTTAAAGGAATGCATGTTCCCTTGCAGCTATTTTAAATGCATTTAAATGTCTCCACTGTTACTCTTGACCCAGTAACATGGTTTATACCGCGAATATACGAAGGCGAAGGTCTCTCACTTTAAAAAGGTCCACAATCGTAAAATTTATCCTTAATTAATTTTGAAACAGGACATAAAGCGTAAAATAATCTATAAGATGTAATTTCTGTACTTTTTGTATAAATGGTAACCTCACCATATCACACTCGCCTTAGGTCATGGCTAGCAACGTAAAAACGATGTGCATATAAGCTAAAGGACTTCGAATGTGGTACTGGTACTCAAATATGGACCTGTGCCAATACCTACGTCACTTAAGCTCCACTTATTCAACCGAACATCTAGATTCAAGTGAATTCTTACCTAGCTATAAATACAAGAACCTTAGATTTAAAAAGATGTGTTTTTATTTTAATTTGTTTTAATATGATTATCAAAGGCCAGTCATGATGAGATATGTGTGTACTTTTATATTTTAAATAGTTTTTATGGGATGTTCGTAAGTTTATTTATGTTCTAGGTATAATTTTCTATATATTAGGCATAATATTATATTATCCTTGGTTACGACAAAGATGTGGTTAGGAAACCTAATAAAATACAGTAAAAATCACTGCCCCGCTCTTTATTTATCATTGATAATTACAATTACTTAAATTATTTCAAATATTTAGCTTAACAAAGAAAATAGTTGAATATTTTAAATATATGTCTCATAATATACAAAACATTCCAAATAAGAGAAAAAATTATTTCCTTTTCAACCATTCAATCTACTATTGTGATTTTTTTCAATCGAAGCTGAAGCGTCATCGATTACATATCTCCTTTGATTGAATTTCACTATAATACATATGAATATCGCCAAATATTTTAGGAATTCCCTACTTCAATACTCACAATGCTAATCTATATACATAAAAATCAATTAGTGTACCTTAGTCTTGCTAAAACTCGAGAATGGCTTGGCCGATTTTATAACTTTGTTTCTATGCAATCATGTCCACGGAATATTTATAGTCAATATCCAGGAAAGGTTTTAAATGTAATATATAATAAAAGAAAATATATCAATTTTTTTTAACATAATGCTTACTATAATAAACATGTTAAATACATGTATACAGATAAAGGTTTCCATCAATGATAAATAACAATCTTAATAAAAAGGTACCTTATTTAAGGATAGATACCTATCGGCAACATATCGGGGTGCTTCTTAAGATATTATCGAAATCATAATCACTCTACTCATATCTGTCAATAAAATATCTATAACCATTGACACCATGCACCCCACGCTTTTTTTTAAATAAAATATTTTTTTTTTTACTCACACTATTATTAATTTATATTCATTGAAATTTTTAACTCTTTTTTCTTAATTTAAATTAATTTAAATTTATTTTCTATCTTTTAGTTCGGTTTTCTATAAAAAGCGTGTTGTTTAGTTTTTTAAAACTATTATTTATTAAACATTCAAGGTGTCTTTTAATATAGTAACAGCGACCTTAAAATTCGTAGTGGCTGGTTGCATTACGATTTAATATTTTGTTGTAATTAAATGAAGCGTCCCACAAAATAATACGTTTGCGGTAAACCACTGTTTATTCTAGTCATTGTAAACAAATGCGAAATGGTTCGTGGCCTGCTGCCATGCAGTCACATAATGTAATTCATATGTTATTACGATTTACAATATTGTTACATATCTTTGTCAGTATGTAGGTAAAATATTCTTCATTCAGAGAGGAACTATGTAAAGAGTAGGTATATCTATCAATTGTATTATAAAGTAGGCGAAACTAACGACTAACGGTGTTTTCACTGAGAAAAATATAATATGAATATGAAAACCATTAGTTACGTATTCTTATCATACTATAACGTATTTTGTTGTCTGTGCTAGAAGGGTTGGTTTTAATTGAACAAATTTTTTACCAACGATTACTACAACGGTAAATAGCGCAGAAGGCATTTAAATATTTCTAGCTATTTTCTACAGTATATATATGTATAATAACTTATTTCATGGCTAGTATAATCGTTCAATCATTGAGCGGCTATTTATAATGATTTATCACCATTTAAATCCGGTAATTTTCTTCATAAAAAATTAATAGTATTACTATATAAATAACATTATTTAGTACTTACATTGTTCTAATTGTTCTAGCAAAGCCCACAAAAATGTTATGATTTGCTTTTTTTTTCAGAACAATGGGAGAACTCGGGCACAAACTCGGATTGGATGAATTGTCGGGTGGAGCTATGGGCATCAGCAAAGCATTGCTCGCTGAATTTATCGGTAAACTGAATTTATTATTTCCTTATACTATATTATTGAATTGAACACCGATGTTGCTTGAAGCAAGCAAGATGAAGCAAATTTGGCATTTTTACAAAGATAGAAAGTTTTTTGTTGCATAACGCAAAGTGTTCTTTGATCTTCGTCTGCGGCGGTAAAATATCTCAATTCCAAAGAATTACTATAGAGATAGAAAAAGAAATCTCTTTTTTGGACACGACAAAACATGTGAAAATGTTTGACCCCGAAATTTGTTACATGAATGCATTTTTCGATTGAAATGAAATACTAATTTTATTATTATTTTATTATTAAAAAAAGTTAATAATAAAATAGTAATTTTATTACTATTTTATTATTAACTTTGAATGATAATATACTTTTACATACATTTAATACTATCCTTTTACAATTGACTGTAGGTAATCTTTTGCTGAATCTGTTCGGATGCGGCGCCTGCATCAACGTGACGAATGGGTCGGAAGCAGCCCCTAACATCGTCCTCATCGCTTTCAGCTTTGGTCTCGCTGTGTTTGCCGCTGTTTCTGTATGTACTTCTTTAATTATTTTTAGTCTCATCTCTCCAATTAGCTATGTTGACTATTCCTGAATACTTCTTGTTGCTAAGTTATAAAATACTAAGCGAATTTAGTTCAAGTTCTTAAATTTTTGTCAAACCGGTGGCAGCTATTGGTTAAAAGGATCTGCATTTCATAATGTTTCGTTAACTATTATTTTTTTTAGTCTGTTTCTTTCTCAACTCTTTTCCTATAAAACTGTTTATTCTCTGATACTAATCGCAAATAATATATCTTTAAAATTTTGATGACATCATCCTTGAATGCTTGTTCCTCCCCAGGCCATAGGTCACATATCGGGCGGGCACATAAACCCCGCAGTGACCGCGGGCATGCTATCCACCGGCCGCATAAAGCTAGCCCGGGCTATTCTTTACGTGATAGCTCAATGCGCGGGCGCAGCAGCTGGTTCGGGGCTACTCAAAGCCTTTACCCCGGAAAAAGTGGCGGGAAAGCTTGGCGTTACCGGGCTGGGCGTTGACGTCACTTCCCTGCAGGGCTTCGGGATTGAGTTCTTCCTTGGTTTCGTGCTTATCTTCGTCGTATTTGGGGTGAGTGTAGCTTGCTTGTATACACCTAGCTTTAGCACATAGTGTCCTTTGAGAGTAGTGTGTGCTATAATTATTAATAGTGATTAAAACTATATAATGTAGAATAATGACTAATCATAATTATGATAAGTAAGTTAAATTAAATTTTGATGAAAGTGAATAAATTATTCGCATAGACGTGCCGTGATTTAAATAGGGTAACTGAAAAAAAAAAACTATATATATAAATTCTCGTGTCACAATGTTAGTTGCCTTACTCCTCCGAAACGTCTGGACGGATTATGAAATTTTGTGTGCATATCGATTAGGTTTGAGAATCGGCCAACATCTATTTTTCATACCCCTTAATGATAACCGCCTCCTTGGTACAGTGGTTAACGCGTGAGCGTAGAACCGAGGGGTGCTGGGTTCGATTCCCGGTGGGGACGCACAGAAAAAAACGTCTTGGTCTGGCAGGACACAGAAGGCTGATCACCTACTTGTCCATATATATATATCAAACGCGGGACTCCTTAAAAAAAAATATTACTTCCTTTTTTAGTTTAAAAACTGCCTTGAAAAGTATCGTATACTATTTCAGAGTGTAGAAAGAGTATATATAATAATCAAATTATAAAAATTACACTCATTTCGTTTTTTTTATCTAGATAGTGCCAAATTATTCCATAAACATACAATATCGCAATTACATACATAAATCTATTACGTTAAGCAGTTAATGCGTCTCACTAGTCTTAAAGTTGGCGTAAAAATAATTTACGATCGGATTACAGGACACTATAAAAGCAATAAAAAAAATTATCGCAATAAGTCACATTAAGATTTCCGACGATAAAATAACATGTAATCAATATCCGTTGCATAAAAATGTTTAGATGCTATCGTTATATAATCGTCACGATTACCGCCGTATAGAACAAAGACACGTTTAGTTACAATTGTCTCGCTCAGGATGTTAAATGATTTGTCTAGTACGTGGTTCGCAATAAACATTAGCTTCCGTGACGAACCGTCATTAACTGTGGCCGGCACTAATCCGCGATTCTCGTTGAAATATTTGTTAGCTACTCGTCTATTGCTTTAATCAGTTATATATAGTAAATAAGTTTTGAAACGAAACTTATAAAATGTAGTTTTTAAATGAAGACGTACGAGTTGGTAGTAAAAGCTTCTTAAGATAGTCGCGAGGGATACTTCTTGATTGAATAATATTATGTATTGTTAGTGAATATAACGACCGTTGATAGTTCAATGATATGATTACCTATTCCTATTGTATTCCAATATCTATATTTAAACTGTATATATAAGTAAAGATGCGAAAGCCGAATACGTGACGATAACCTTTTGTTTTTGGAAATACATTCTATGTAGGTACGCGTACGCAGAACCGTTTTCCAATATTTATAACTGACCATATCCAGTAATATAAAGCAAGCATTATAATTGGTTTTATAACACTTAATAGCTCCAATACCAGACGCGTATGTGAAGTTGCCGGACGTTTAAAATTACTTACAATTATAAGTCAATAATTGTATTCTTGATCTTCGTAAAATAGCCATATAAGAGCAATAACGCACTTATAAATAAAATTGTTGAAGTACTTTAAAATACTTGCATTATTACTTATTCCTTGGTACTATAAATATGTTATTATAAAATTTCGGTAAAATGAAACCCCATGGAAGGTAGACAATGTTCTGATAGCCCGAAGTCGTATCGCGATTCATCACAATTATTCAGATTATTAAGCTTTTACTCAAATTGCTTCCATCGTCGATAATAAGGGTGCGTCGAGGCATTCTGGAATCAGACTGACGATCGCGTGCCTCCAGGCATTACTCGCGGAATTTGCATAATCAATAAATAACGCATAGAAACCACAATGCCATTCCTTAAGACCGACACGAGAATTCATCAAAATATTTCGCTACGGAGACCTTGCTTTTGTTAAGGTTTCGGCTTTTGTTATCAGCACAAACGTAACATTCTGTTGACGGAAACACATGCCTATTTATTGCTATGTTAATTGCCAAGTTTGGAAATATATAAATGTACATGGACCAAGATACGGACGTAGGTAATTTGTAATTATTTATCAATGTATACAACTAAACCTATGTTTATTATGGGCAGAGTTAAATGGTTAACAGGAATCATTTCGTTACATTTCAGTGAAAAGACAAATGAATTATTTGCGTGATATAGAAACATTTGCGAAATTTTATTTTATAGAGATGACGCTACCATTTCCGTCATTTATTATGAACGCTATTCTAATATTTTTTATATGAAAACCAGAGCCCCAAGTTATATTTATAAATTTTTCGTTATCAGATAAATTGTTTAATAGTCATTTTACGATTTAATCAAAATGATAAGATCGCAAATAATGAGTAATTAATTTATTTTCTATTATAGTTTTATTGTTTTCTCATAGCCTTGTTATGTCTTTTTATATATATTTTTATTTTTTTCAATTAGTTAATGTCGTAGTTTATAATGTACTATATAATATATAATTTATTCGAGCAACTATAAAGACTTATTTTGTCAGTAAACAATAACAATACTACATATAAGGTAGGTACTCGTAAACAAAGTCATATGACATTGCAGGTGTGCGATCCGAACAAACCCGACAGCAAAGCCACAGCTCCTCTGGCTATCGGTCTCACGGTGACGCTGGGACACCTGCTGGCGGTGGACTACACAGGCTCAGCTATGAACCCCGCTCGGTCCTTCGGCTCGGCGCTGGTGGCTAACGAATGGGCCGACCATTGGGTGAGATTCTATCATTAAATATACATAATCTAGTCTAGTTTATTTGCAATACACTTTTGAAGATGCCTAAGATATATTTCATTATATTCGTAGTATATAGTATGTAGTTATAGAAAGTTTGCGACACTTCAATTTAGATAACTTTACGATGTTTTTTTTTAATTTATAATGAATTAAAAGTAAATTACGTATACTGAACCGAAATGAAGGGATGAAATCATAATTATTATTACAAGTACCTATTAACTTACTTTTTAATGACTTTAAACGAAATTTGTATCTGAAAATGTAAAATTTTATTTTTTAATTCTGAATAATCATCTACAAATCCTACGTTAAAATAAATACATATATGTATTAACTTAAGAAGAAACATTTTTTTTATGCTGTAAATGATAAAAAATCTACATAGATTCAGCACGTAAACATTTCATATATCCATTTTATTTACATGAAAAAATAACTCTCTTGCGCAACAGTATACCCATAACACAGTAACACCAAATGCCAATTGACAGTACATTCGCGTTCCGAAAGCGCATGATTAATTTAACGCTATTTCAATAATATTTGCTAATGGTTATTCCCACCGCCGCCCTTTTACGGGCTCGGTCTAACTAATCAACTTTCTTGATTCGCTAGCTTCCTCATTCCAATTAGTGAATAACGAAAATGTCACCAATTCTTTTGAATAACTTTGTACCTAGATTACGTATATGTATTATCTAATATATTCAACTTTACCGGGCCCGTGAAGTCATCATCATAATTTAATCATAATTCTAGTAACGTAGATATATTTTATATTTAACACTGTATTTAACCCGTTACTATGATATTTACATACAATGCTCATAAATGTAGATGCGCTGGTAGATTTGGCATCGTATCAAAGCAATTTTAACATATTTTATTTTGTTTACTTGTTTAAAGGTGATTCGTGTTATTCTTGATATTTTTTTGCAATTCCTTAGTGTTTTAAAATATGATTGTTTAACAGAACCTAGTTCTGTACCGGATCCGCTTGATTCAAGTTTTAGATTGCAGTAAAAATTTTTAAATCTCGTTTCTGTTTGTAGTTCGAGAATGATCGCGGTAATGATAACTTTTAATAACAAAATTCGAGTAAATTTCGTCGTCATGTCAAATTAACATAAAATAATTTTTAAACAGGTTTTATTCATTATAATTTACCGACGTTATTGTTGCGATTTCTATCTTTACGCACTTCCTATTAATATAAACACAAGAAGCTTAATAAATTAAAAAAAATTGAGTAACCTTCTTATAATATATCTTTTTTACTAGCCGTGATATCATCTATTAGGTTGTAGAGAACCACTTTATATATATCGTAAGCTCCATTTATAGGCACTTATGTCATTATATTCATTATTCCATATAGCTGCTTCTATTATGTGGGTTGAAGCGTAACATGCCTACTGCCTACTTGGATCCGTTAACCAAAACTTTCAATATATTTACTGAAAATTTTTGTTTGTATAATAGAATCAAGAATTTTAAATTGGTAACCATAAAGGAATACAATAAATAATACGTAACATTTTTTTTGTAAAAAAACGCACCTTTTTTCCGTTTCCGTAAAATAAATAGTCGTAAAAATATATTAAGCAAGGTTTTTAAAAAGTAAATGTTTTTGTAGATGTGTTTTTTTTTATTATATTGTGCCAAAAAGGTACTTTGAATTTAACAAATTTAAGTTTAATTGGATAAATCCAAGACAAACCACCTACTCTTGAGTTAGATGGGCTACATTTTAATTTTAATTTTATTTGTTGAAACCAAATTTTAATTTACTTAACCGTATTTAATGAATTTGATGTGATGACAACGTACAATATTTAACAATTTTCCTTCCCTTATTCTAACCACAAAGTCATCATTATACTATTTCGTAATACGTACTTAGTAGTATCCTTAATTCGTTTTGAACTTATCCTTAAGTTCCTTGAATTATATATACGAGTAAGCCAACAAACATCCGCGATATTTGTCGCTTATATTTACAATAATAGAATAATAATAGGAGGATACATTTTGCATTTATTATGGGATAGGAATATACGTATAATAGTTATGAGTAATAACTTTTTTTTTATGTCACCGTCGGCAATGGGGCTAGTGGGATGATTGATGGTAAGCGCTACCACCGTCCATGAACATTTGGAGAGGCGTAAGGTCGTTTGCAAACCTTACGCCTCTACAAATGGATTGCTGACGACAGGAATAAGGGAAAGGAATGGGAAGGGAAGGGAGAAGGATATGGGCCTCGCCCACTCACCGAACGAAACACAGCAGCTTGCTATTTCACGCCGGTCTTCTGTGGGCGTGTGGTACATCCCCGGTGCGAACTTGGCCAATTCGTACCGAAGCGTGCTCGACTACCACAATTAAAAATTTTTAATCTTCACTCTTAAACTTCTCACGTACCTCATGTCCGAGTGTATTGTAAAATAGGCAGTGTACTGTAAATATAGGCAATGTATTGTAAAGAAAGACAGTGTACTGTAACACAAGAATCCCGTGTACCAGGTGTACTGGGCGGGCCCGGTGGCGGGCGGCGTGGCGGCGGCGCTGCTGTACGCGCACGGCTTCTCCGCGCCGCCGCACGAGCCCGCGCCGCGCTACCGGCCCGTCGCCGCCGACGAGAAGGAGGTGAGTGCATAGTGCATGGGACTCCGTAAAACACAGCTTACAACTTACTGCAATATAATCTACTCACTACAAAGTGCAAACTTACTACTTCGCACTCACTTACTAAATATTTTGTACTCAGTGAGTACTAAATATTTTGTACGCAGTGCTCACAAGTATAAATGAAGTAGACACTTCTCACAGTTTCTAACTCTGTTATAATCACTACGATTTACTTGTAACGCTATGTGCACTACTTCACACATGAAGTAAACATTTCTCAATGCTCAGTAGTAGTCGCTGCTAAATATTCATACTTTTCATTAAGAAGTGAGCAAAACTTAGTGCTCACAGATAAAGTACTCAGTATTTATTGTTCGAGCAGCCTACTCAGTAGATAGTCATCACTCACAGCACACTTCATTCACTTTTTCTCATTATTAAGAGACTCACTACTAAATCAGATTCGTTTAATCACTGCTACGGTTCACTTCTTTGTGTTCATTACTATCCAATGAGAACTTTCTAGGCACTAATAAATAAAAAGTGTAAAAAACACATTAATAAGTAATATTAACTCATTTACAAGCGCACTGGACGCCTTGCGACTACAGCGTGGACTGTTGAACAGACTGTAAGCAAACATATTGATGAAGTAATTTTTTTCATATTTTTTAATTTAATAACACATATTTTTCATTAGTAGTCTGGGAAACTATAATCAATATCATAGCCAGAATAAAAAAAAATAAAAACCTCGTATTTATTTCGTTCATCATCATCTATATAAGAATGTTGGGGGTTTATAATTAACTCATATACTCTTTATGTGTTATTCTGATTAAACAACATCGCTATTAAATATCATCAAAATACGTTTAATGGAAGTAGTAACAAACATACATCCATCCCTCGTCACGTTGCAAGAAGATAAGACAAGATTATATGCATTTCAGCTGAAGAGACTGGACGGTAAAGGGGAAGACATGGCGTGAGTGCGCGCGCGCCGGCTGCGGCCGCTCCACCCCGTCTCTGTTCCCAGCGACACGCGCTACAAGCAAACATACAAACATTTTTAGTAACGAACCTAATGTAATCTTGAGACTTATTTTTGAAATTCAATATGTACCAGTTTTCTTTTCATAATTTTGCTCAATATAAAAAAAACTTACAAAATCTCATTTAATGTGAAACTGCCACCGACAACGATAATTATATTTGATAAAGATGACATAGTTTTGGTATATTTTTGGTACAAAAATATTACCCAAATAAGTTTTCTAAAAAAAAATTTTCTCCACTAAATTTAGAATTGTAGAGGCGAAAAGTTTTTTCTCTGTGCACTTTAACTATTTAAGAACATCTTCCAGTTTATTAAATATAAGATTTTATACTATTTAATTAATAATTAAGGAAAATCATAGTCGTTACTTATTTATGTACTCATTTTGTGTGCCGCTTGGGAGAGTCAAGAGTGTTTGAGTTTTCAATATTCGGTGTGAGATACAATATTAAGAACAAGTTATCCTTTCTCTTCTTCATTTCACCGCTATTTTATAACTTATATGCTATAATGTAAGCGATTTGCAGTTGTGTTCATTATTCGTGTTTATCTTTATAATAAATGAATAAATATTTTTTAATTATTTGTTTTATTTCATTTTGTATCCTCTTTCCCACTCTGATTTTTTTTTTTCTGGTTTCTAAGTATATAGCGGCCAAGTACAATAATGCGCCACCTTGCCATGTTATTAAACCTACTAAAGTTACCTAGCAGTAACTTATTCTCCATGTTGGATGCTTAAACTAATATTTCCAATTGCCTTAAAAGCTGTTCAGAATTTGTTGTGTTCCCAAACGACGTTCATTCTTTAATCTGGCTTATCAATCTGGAATGTTAGAAAATAAAACATAAAAATATGATTTCATAACGTAATATTAATTCCCTTTAATATATATAAAAAAATTACACAATATAACTTAAATATAATATAATACGTTTGGAAATCATTTTAACAAAAAATACACGAGTTATCAGTCTTAACTATATTGTTTATATTTGTTATAAAATAAAACAAAATAAAAATATCAAAATAAACCGAATTTAATAAAAATTCTTATCCATTATTTATTTCTTCTTTTATTTATCTTGATAATGCAACAGTTTTCATTACAAATTATTGTATAGTAATTACACATTACACAATATTCCCCAAGAACTGGACCTGGATGAACCAAAAGATTATATTTACTTTTATCTATTGTACACAATATTTACAACAGTTAAAATACTACGAATACAAAATTAGACTAGTAATTACAACTTTACGACAAAAATCGTCGTCAAAATAGATGTAAGTTTAGTACTTTGGTCGTATATGGCGTAGCTTTTATAATGATATATGTGATGGGATTAGAAATATGATAGCTTGTCATTTTATTATACCAAAGCGACATATTTCACAAAATTTTTAATAATTTAATTTTCTAAAATTATATTTCGTGTTTAACATGAATAAACCGATGAAATTTCTTGTACGAAATACTTAAATACCGTTGAGAATCAAGCTGAACTTTAATTAATATGTCTTATCATAAAATCTGCCAATTTTACAACCAAGAAAACATTGATGAGATTTCTGATAAGATTAATGTTAAAGAAGGAGACGCTCAACAATTTTTTTAGGAATTTTTCTAATATTTTTTAAAGACTAATATACAAAAGAATACAAAATCATAACGCTCCGAAATTAAATCAATTTAAAGAATTTCAATAATACAATTCCATACTGATACAGCACAAGAACATTTATAGAAATCTATTCTATTTCACGTCAAAATGTACTACAAAGTCGTCAAAAGCGCGTTATTTCTTATTTATACTATTATTCCTACAAGCATGATACTTATATGATAATATCTATATAAACTTGAAGCATTTTTGCTTGTCGTGAGGTATTCGTGTTTTAAACAGCACCGAGTCGGCGCGGAACTGCGTCGAGAGGAGCGGCGTGTAACCCATCACCTGTAAAAATAAATTATATACATCTATTTTTGTTTTTAATAAAATGCTATTTGAATTTATAATAATAACAATAAAAAAAAGAGATTAAAATGAAGCTGCATATATAATCTGTCACAGATTGAATAGGCCAACGACGAACGACGACATCTATTTTTGTTTTTAATACAATAATTAATTTATGATATATTTTTTCTGAATACTAATAGACACAAATTGTACGGTCTTTGACACAGACATCTCAATGCATTCTCACAAAATTTTTTTAAGAAACGTAGGTTTGACGTAGACATTCACATAAAAGCAACGATAACTAAAAGCTATGAATGTGTATGATTTTTGCACGCGACAGTTGGCAAAAGAGCTCGTGGGTCGCCTGATAGTAAGCGAACCATAAACATTTGCAGAGGCTATATATGGAAAGGACTGAAAAAGATACGGACTTCCGGCTCCGAGCTGGTCCATTTCGTACCGAAGCATAGTCGACTCCCACAAAATAATTACTTAAAATGGGGAAGAACACATTACTACACTCTACACTCAATCGATTCCATCTATCCTACTAACCCTACTATTATTATAAACGCGAAAGTTTGTAAGGATCTGTGTGTGTTTGTTGCTATTTCACGCAAATACTACTTGAACCGATTGCAATGAATTTTGGTACGTAGACAGCTGGACGAATGGAATAACATATAGGCAACTTTTTATCCCGATATTCCTACTGGATACGGACTTACGCGGGTGAAACCGCGGGGCGCAGCTAGTAGTACATGATTTAAAAGCTACGACAGGGGCAAACTTCGACAATTACCTGCGAAAAGAACTGTATACACTTGTGTCTCTCATGGAAGTGCGTCTCGTCGGCCGACAGCGTCACCGGACACCCCGGACACCGGAACGTCCAGCGAGACGTCACCTACACAACAAATCTATTTATATTCTAAACACATAAAATATAATATATATAGTTAGATAGTATATACAGTTGGCAAGAGAAAAAGGAACATCGATGACGTCATTATCACTGCGGCCTTTTCTATACTACAATATTACAAAGCTAAAGAGTTTGTTTGAGCGCACTTATCTGAGAAAGGCTATAGGCCATATATATACCACGGGCGAAGCCGGGCGGACCGCTAATTTTTTAATAAAGTGGGGATGTTTTAAAAGCATTTCAATTAAAAGGCTAAAGAGTGACAAAGGTTATTTCTACACGTTACTCCCCGCTCACCTTGACCGGCGGCTTCCTGGTGATGTGCGCGACCAGGAAGTTCATGGCGATGTCCTCGCAGTTCATGTACTCGTCGACGTAGTCGCGCACGGCGGCGGGCAGCGCGCGCCAGTACGCCCACAGGTAGTAGCGGTGCACGAACGCCGCGCCCGTCAGCACCATGCTCAGCTCGCAGCTGGACACCGCGGATTTCCTCTTTCAATATGCATTCTAATTCCACATTCAAAACATTGTGAACAATTTTCGCATCAACCTTATCATTACCATCACTGTCACCAGCATCATCACATTCATCATCATCATCATCATTAGCTTCGAAATTATCATCATATTCATCATGACTAATTTTCACCATCACTGACATCAACAACGTCACATTCATTATCAACACATTCATAATCAACCATCACTGTCATAAGCATTATCAGCATCATCATCACCGTCATTGTAATTATCAATAAATTACGTAATTTAGGTAAATACTTTGATGGAAGATTGTTGCGATTGTAATGCACATGGATACTGTACACGCAGATCGCAACAAGATACATCACCGTCACCACTCACCATTGTAATAATCATCATCATCATCGCCATCTCATGAATATATTGATAGAAAATATCGACTGTAACTGGCATTGGAGATTAAATCATATTACCCATTTAATTATGGCTAGAAAATTTTCATTGCAAACATGTCTTGTTATTTTTCTCATCACTTAATCATTATCACCACCTCTAACATATAGAATATCTGGCAGGAATGTTACATATAGGGGCGTTATCGAAGAATATTACATTACATTTAACATAGTATTCTCTAATTTTAAACTCGTAAGATATGTCTCTTTAAAACAATGTTACCTGTAATTTGAATTGTAGAGGAAGCCATTGTTAAAGTTAAGATCCCACGCATGATATCTTCCAGGGAAACCCACGATTCTATCCCGATGCTCACGCCATACCCTGAAAATTGTACAACTTATTTATATATGGTGTTTGTTTTATACTTTATTATATGTCATTATCTTATCTTCAAAACAATCATTATGACAGAAATCATTAACTGTTTGAGGATGAAACAATTTAGTCTAGTATTGGAGGAAATAATTATTTATGAACACCACCGACATCCGCAGCATCATCATTTTTCGTAACGAAATTTTTACCTGACAGATTAGACCCTAACAATTTAACTACTTTACGATAGAAACATTTCTTTTGCCTGTCACTATAATCAAACATACTCGTGTGTCTCAACGACAAATAGATGTTATCAATATTCATCGATAGGATCATAACAACGACATAACGTGCATTTAGTCTCACCGAAAGGCGAAGACAATTTCATCGTGTCGCAAGTGCGCGTCATCATCAACGCACAGCACCGCTTCGGTGTCGATGAGGTGGTAGGGCAGGAAGCGGTTGTTCAGCGAGTTGCGCTGCGTGCGCACCACCGCCACCGGCGCGCCGGACTCCGGCCACGCCTGGCTGGCCGGCGGACCCGAAACGCCGTTCCACACTACTACCACCTGGTGACGTATACGGAATCCCTCAATCGAAATTCGCTTAAATGTTCGGCGCGATCGACTCCGGCCGCATCCGGCCGGTGGACCAAGTGTAAACTCAATGTAAACTTTAGATTTTACGCATATAATAATGAAGCTGTATTATAGTTCTGAAGCAATTCGAACCCATGTAGTATCTCTATATTCTATAAACTATATCATATAGTAGTCTCTCGTGGAATATTTTTTACTCTCTAATAAAAGCATATTTTTTACCTAAGACTATATCTATTCACGCCGATCAAGATGTTAAGTAATAATCTAATAAAGATAACATGATCTTTTTAACAATTCGGTCAATTAAAAAAAAAATTAAGAACCTTGGTCTGATTAATGAAACTACTAATGTTTTTGATTATTTACACACCAGAGAACTTATAACATGAAATAATTATTGACCTTATTTAAATACGGCAATCCACGTAACCGCGCGAGCGCCGCTGCGAGTACCGCCTCTCGTTCATACGTCAATATCACTATTGTAAACTGTTCTCTAGGCCTGTCCCCACCTAGAGCTTCGCTGAACTCCTTCCCAGAGCCTCCAGCACCTGCTCCGATGGGTCTAAAGCCCGCCGCTGACCCCATAAATCGAGCCTCTGATGTAACCGGCGGATCCCAGGGTAATTGCGGATATATCGCGAACGGTTCTCCCCAGTCATTCCACATCTCATAACCGTGTAACAAAAGCAACGAATAATTTCGCCGATATGCTGGACTCGGATATGGAGCTTCCAAGGGTCCGAGAGTCTCTTCCGGTTCTGAATCAACCGCAGGTGGTTCAACTTTCATGGGATAGTAAGACTCATTAAAAGCAGGTGTCCCCAACGTGGGAGCTGCCGGTCGAGCAGGAATATTCAATCGCGTCCGTATCACAGCCAGTAATGTGTCAATGCTCGCTTGTAATGAACTTAGATATCTTTCCCAAAGAACCCTGCCTTGCCTTCTAAACGCCAGTAAATCTGCATCTGACAATGCTCGGAGCAAGAAATGTAATTCTGTTACACGCGCTTTAGGCAATGCTAGAGTGGCTCGGCGCCAATCGAGAACTTCGTCATATGGCATACGGATTCTGTCTCCACCGAGTATGACCGGGATAGCACCAGATCGTAATGCTTCATACAGTCTCGCTTGCAAAAGAGCTGTAGAAGCATAGTTCTGATCAGCAGGTGCTAGTATTAAAACAAAAGTTGAATCTCGAAGTATTGCACGTCTGGAACGATCCGTACCGCAGAGCGCCCAATCTCCGATGGACCGAATTGCTCGTCGATCCACTGATGGATCACATTCGAATTGCAAATAGAACACATCTGAAGCAGGAGCAGTTTTTGCTGTCTTTTGCAATGATTCTATCAACTGTTTATCGTCTTCCTTGCTCAAATCTGCAACAGGCGACTTCGAACCCTGAAAACTAAATCAGTATTATGAATAGATACTAATATCACTTACCAAAATAAAAAGTAAAACTCCACTGAGCATTTACCTAAGTAAGTATTTTCTTCTTGCAGGTGCAATCGGTGCACATTCAGCCCAAACATCACCTCCAGGCGGTCCCAATGCTGGGGCAGTAACAATATCGAAACCCGGTCTAAACTGCTGCAGTGTAAAAGTAGACTGAGCTATCATGGCTCGCCCCGTCGAAGCCCCTTGAAATGCATCACCAGAACCCACTGAAAGTTCTCGTCGCGCTAAATTCAATAAAACGTGATTTCGGCCGTCGCCGCCCCAATAAGGGAGGCTTTTAACTGCAGTTTCATTCAACATTAGTTGGTAGGTTTCCGGTGTTGAGCTGGAATAGCAATACTTAGCATACATTTTCTTTTTATATTGCCATATAAACATAATATTGTTTAATATTAGGCTAACTTACGATGGGCCTTTTGTAGTGGGAAATGCTTCTCCAATCAGAACAAGATAGAGACAAGCTTCATTTGGATTATGTGTCAGGTGTGCATTATAACTTAAAGTTTGCCGTAATGTTGTTTTAAGAAAGCCATCCACCTCCGCTCCAGCAAGAGGTGAATGAACATCTGGATCATAAAAGTATATAGGAAATCCAGATGTTAAGGAACACCGTGAATGATCAAAGCACGAGTGCATACGGCAGTGTACTTCGGATGAAGGGGACACTGGGGATAAGACAGGCGGAGGTTGCGACGGAAGGATTTGGTTAGGTGGAGCTAATTCTGGAGAATCTCTGCGAATTGCTTCAAGTTGCGCGAGTCGTGCTTGGTCGGCGGATACTCGCAAACGTTGCAACTCTGCGGATGCGCGCGCATATTCTGCTTTCACATTATCAGCCTTCACACTCGCGGCTGCCGCTTCTTTTTGCAGACGTCCTCGTTTTTCTTCTAATTCACGTAATTCAGTTGAGACTGATGCCTAAAAAGTTCAAAAATTTCTATTAGTTCTTTTCAAAGAGTAAATATATCTTAAATTATTTACATACTTTTCATTACTTCTGAGTGCCCAATAAATTGTACTGTTTTTAAACGTTACTCTTAAGTTTTTTCCTTTGTACAATATTGTTGAAGATATAAATAAATAAATAATAAAGAAAACATTCTTTCAGCTTTATTTTGCCATGTTATAAGTAACCCACCACCAACAAAGAGCGAGTCAGGCTTTTGCATTAAGGGTTCAATACCATCAACAAAAACAGCAAAAAATATATATTTGCTTCAATGTACCTTCGCTTAAATATTTATTTCATTATTTATTTTTAAAGCAAAAAAAAATTTTCAGTAATTATATCAAGAGTTTACCTGTTATGATTAACAATCCAAAGGAAAAAGAAAAACACAAATCGCATGCAATGTAAGCATTAAATACTTATTGTACTAGCACATTTGCCATATAATTTAATATGACATTCCAAGTGTTCATAATTAAGGGGACTCTATAGAAAGCATAAATTTAAAAACACTTTTAGTATTTAGCTTAATGTAATGTAATTTTATTAATATAATCTATTACCATTATGAGTCAAAGGTTAAACATAGTGCACTATATTGTTCCGATTTTGTTAAAAGGAATCACATTTATCCTTATTAATATACTAGAAAAATAACTTTCCAATCTATATTATTTCAACTTAAAATACCTTTATTCTAAGCATTTCTTTTATTCTAATTTTAAGATCATCTGCATTAATTGTTGAGATATCGTCCAGTGCTTCCAATGTGTGCTGCATTGCATTCAACCCAAGTGAAGAGGAAGACTCATACTGAAAATTATGATAAAACTGCACTTGAATATAAGGACCATAAATCAACAAGCACAGATAATTATAGGATCTCTTGCCAATGGAAATAATAAAAAAATTTTCAACTTAATATCAATTATAATTTGAAACCAGGCTTTCTTTGAAAGAATGTTTATATCAACTCCTTTATTTAACTTTACCTTAGACAAATAATAGTGTGTGAAGAGTGGTACTAGAAACAGTATCACAGAAACCATAACTATGACCCGGGAAAGCTTTAGATGTCCTAGCCATTGAAATATCCTCTCGTAAAAAAGCATCGTTAGTGGGTGACAAGTGATTTCACTTATAATTATACGATCTCACTAGATGTTAATTTATAACTCTATAGTCTTTAATGTAAACTTTAATTTATGTGTGAAATATGATTTAAAATAAAACATTTTGATTTATTTTTAAAATATGAGTAAGTCCATTGATCATTTATGTAATTACTATATTAAAATATATTAAATTACAATGAAAAATAAACCGCAGCGAAAATTTTACTGACCCTAATTCACTGTCAAATCACAACTGTCACTGTCAAGCGTCAAGCTGATGTTAAATCTAATGCCAATTTCCCATCTCAATTCACGGTTTTAATTATTGAAACTGATGATGAATACTATCTTAAATCGACAACATAAACAAGGAACTTTATTGATGTATAGATTCAATCGACTCTGAGAGAAATCAATTATGTACCATGTTAACAAATTAAGACAACTTAAATCATAATTTAAATAGCGACGTTTCATTTATTTTCTGTTGATTTACAAAAATTATAAAGTGTTTATTAACGTCTTACCTATCGTTCTTACACCGTGCATTTCACCTTTTTTTTTATTCATGATAGGGAAGCGCTTGACCTATTTCTACAGCGCACTACTCCTTTGAGAACTGAATTTGAAAGGTTCCAAATGCAGCATTTTGAAATAAAAACGACTCATTTTACACACCCACAACCCTCCTGGTTTTCTAAATGATTATGAGTGGCAAATATTAAATCCATTTGATTATTAGTTAACGATTCTTAGACACATCCCACGCCATCTATTAAGAGGTGTAACAATCATCTCAACGAGACAACCAATATGAAACATGATTACAACGTTGTATTGATGCAACGCAGCCTTTGTTTGATGAAATTTCTTGGTGTTATCAAAGGATTTTTATGTGAATTTTTTTAAAGAATAGAAAAAATTCGATCCCGAGGTAGGATTCGAACCCGTATCATTCGCTGTATCGTGGCGCGGTGATCCCACTTCATATGGGTTTTATGTGCCTAAGGGACAACCCACACTACTGCGATTATTAATTTATACTAGCTGTGACCCGCGGTTGAAACCGCGTAAGCGTGCTGCGTAACCGTATCCCGTAGGAATATCGGTATAAAAAGTGCCTATGTGTTATTTCAGTTGTCCAGCTATCTACGAAGCAAAATAGTATTATTATTTACCAATAGATGTCAGGAAAAAAAAAACACGAATATGACATTTTCTAAAAAAAAATCCTAGCTAGATCGATTTATCGGCCCCGAAACCCCCTGTATACTAAATTTCATGAAAATCGTTGGAGCCGATTCCGAGATTCCAATTATATATATATGTACATATATATATATATATACTTACAAGAATTGCTCGTTTAAAGGTATAAGATTAATCTGCACCTTCAACAAACACGTGCTTTAATTTTACCCCTATACGACAATTTTTGAGATAAAGTATTTTGAGCGAATACTTTTATTCATAAATGAAAACGATGGCTAAATTGTACGAGTTGGGCTTTGAATTGTTTCCGCATTCACTGTATTCTTCAATTCCATATCCTTTTCTTTACCCTTCCCAGTCCTATCCTTTATTCCTCTCGCCTTCCTTTATCCCTTCCCAGTTTAAAGTCGGCAATCCATTTGTAGAGGCGTAAGGTCTGCATTGGAAGGTCCATGCCTCTCCAAATGTTCATGGGTGGTGGTAGCGCTTACCATTCAGGCGTCCCACCAGCTCCTTTTCCGACATATAAAAAAAAGATTTTCCTGAACCCAGACTCCCGCTGCAGAGTACTACTGTTATAATTAAAACCGCCCTCAAAAGAAATCGTTCTTTAATCGTTGTATTGTCCTCGCGGGTAAAGTGTATTGAATAATTAATTTCTGTTATCCATATATAATATTTACACATTTGTACGAGGGTCTAATAAGAACTTTATGAGTTACTTACTTTAATAAAGAATAAATCGTGTTCAAACAATTTATTAGGAATAGAATTACTATTACTATAACGACTTATAAAGATTTAACAATTTACATCTTCAGTTGTAACAATCTCATAATCAACATGACTATTATTTTCATGCATCCTTTCATGGTTGAGTAGATATGAATAATGAAACATTACACCACAACATTTACATTTGGCACCATCAGAAGACTCGCCAAGGCATTTCAGATAATGATCATACATTTTCTTCGAGTTTGTAAAATGTAGGGTACATTTGGAACATTTGTAAATTTTCTGCTTTTTAAAATCGCCAATTACATCAACAACCTCAAACTTATGAACAACACCTTTCTGCCCGTGATGCTCCAATAGATGCTTAAACAAGTTATTGGGAGAAAATGAAAACCCGCATTTTGTACATTTTTGACTTAGCAACCTACCAGAACGTTTTTTAATGTGTTCTTTAGCACTACTTTCACTTAGAAAATGGAAGTTACATTTCACACATTTAAATAATTTGGTTAATTTTTCTTTTACAGTATTTTGTTTGTCTAATATTACGGATGCATCTTTGTCTTTATTTGTATCCTTTTCATCAACATTTTCACAGTTAGATTGATCTTCATTAAACTGCTTAGTGCGTGTAGGATCAAAATCAATTGTTATTATATTATCCTTTACAAAATCTGGGTCGCTTGAATGCAATTTATAATGACCCTTTATTTTTCCTTCATCAAAATATAAATTACACTTTGTACATTTTGTCTTACCAGAATCCACCAAACAAAAATGTTTTGAAATTGATCTAAAATCTCTTATACAGATATCACATTTTAAGCACTTATAAAAAGAGTAGTCACAAACAATCCCTACAAAAGAATTCTTAGTACTGAGTAATGATGAACATTTATTGGGTTGTGGTATGCTATAACCAAGAAGAACAACTTTGATATTATTCCCATTGAAACTTTCTAATTGCTTATGTCGCAAAATATGTGACTCGTAATCAACATCATACAATAATAAACCACAGTTATCACATTTCTTTAGCTTATTCAAATTGCATACATGAGTGGCAAATTCTATTTTGTTGACTACACCCTCACAATTTCTGCACTTATACACCACATATGGCTTACAGCAATTTTTTCTTATGATTTCATTAAATTCTTTATGTTCTTTTTTATTAAAGGAAACAATTCTGAAAGAACTCTTAGGAATATGAAATTTCTCATGAATTTGCAAATGATTGTCCAATGATTCTTTTTCTATGTATGTTAATTTACAGATTTCACATGTAAATTTTCTGGTATTAGCTACACAACTTTCTATATGATCATACAACAATGTGCGATCTATAAAATAATTGCATGATTCGCACTTGTATTCTGTGTACAAAGGATTTCCTGGGTGGCATATTTCCAATTTTATTCTATTTTCGTGTTTGTATATACAATTCAGTAACAGTTTGTTAATTTCTTCTACAGATAATGATCCATAAACATGTTGCAGCCATTTATCAGATTGTGATCCATAATAAAATGGATCAAAATTGTATACTACATTATCCCTAGAGTAATGCTGATTAGACTCACTCTTAATTATTGCCGCAGAAGAAGTCAAGTGTAGTTGACAATGTTCAATTACTTTATCATAGGAATTGACACAACTGTAACATGCTTTACAACAATAAACAAAACCCTGATCTTCATCAAAATTTTCAACAAGACCACTCTGTTTTTCAGATTCTTCTACATCTGAATCTGATATTTTAGAACAAACACTACTAGGGGCTGAATTATGATCCTTGTTGTCAGATGATGTTTCCGATGTATACTCATGAAATGATACATGGATTTTATAAACTGTATCACACATTGATATTTCACAATGTGGACAAACTTTGTAGTTGACTTCCCCACAAACATGACTTTTGACATCATTATTATACAAAAAATGGATATTACATGCTTTACATTGTGGCAATTCTGGTATAGGAGGGCATATTTTTTTACCACTGCGTAAATTGTAAAATGTAAAATCTTGTAATTTTAAATCTTTGTTTTCATAATGCATTGCTCTGTGTGTCATTATACCTTTACCGGTTAATTTTAGTCCACAAAACTTACATGGATACTTTATTATTTGAGTACATTGGGAGTTTCGGTGAACATTCACTTTATGTACTTTACTCACAAAACATTTACATGTTTCACAGTAGTATAGATGTTTTTTAGCAATCATATTAAGAGTTTTTATTTTTCTATGAAGTGCGTTTTTCTTATTTAGTATTATTTTACCTCTATTTTTGCTGTCTACAAGATCAATAATAATAAAATCATTTCCATTCTCATTACCCTTGGCATGCCTATTTTGATGCGAAGATTTTATCTCACTATCAATTAATATATCACAAATTCTACAATGCACTGACTGTGGAGTTTGTTCTTCACAAATGCTGTAATGTTGAACAAATTTATCTTCCTGAAAATGTATTGTACACTTTGGGCAACAAAATAACAGTTTTGAAAACATGTCATCAGACATCTCAAGAATATTATAACTTGAAGAAAATTGATGCTGTTTTATGTGAAGAATCGACTCATTTCTCTTAAATATTAAATTACATTGGGTACATTTCCAGTTGATTAAGATTTCCATATGTTCTATGTGATTTAAGGCTAATTTTGGTGATATAAAATTCATATCGCATTTACAACATTTGAATAATGTGGACTTTGGTACTAACATACATATATCCTTTGATGTATTAATATTACTTGGCTTCTGGAATTCCTTCTGCTGCAGACAAGATGTTTTATGCTTTGGCATGTTGTCTGATTTTTTTGTACCCATAAGATTTGTTCTGTGTCTATTTAGTAAATGCTTGTTAAATGATTTGATGTTAAGACAATGTAAAGAACACAACTTACATTTTGGGCTAAACTTAACTTTTCTGATAATAGAATTATTAATATAATGTCTATTAAGCAAATGTTTTGTGAAATATTTTTCATCTCTAAAATAGTAAAAGCAAATGTGACATTGGAAATACATTCCCTTAAGTTTTCCAGTTACTTTAGGAGCCTCCTTGGATACTTTTTTAATTTCATCAGGTGCTTGTCTTTTTTTGCTTTGTATTGAAATATTTTTTTCTTCATGTGTATATTTCAATCTACTTATTTTTTCTTTAATTTCATCCCTGTGTTTATTATAAAGGTGTTTATTGTACGACTTTGTGTCAGTATATTTCAGTGAACAATATGGACATCTAGGAGTAAAGTGAACTTTATTTGTGGAATTATTATTACCATGCTTGTTATACATGTGCTGAATAAAGTACTTTTCATTTTTAAAATAAAACATACATATATGACATTGTGAGTATAATTGTTCTTTTTGCTTACTCAACATATTTGCTGGATCCAATTCTTTACCTTTATTTTGAGATTGCTTAGTCTCTAATTCACTTCTTGAATTATATTTATATTTATTAGCCAAATGTTTAGTGGCCTCATTTTTGTTTTTTGATTCAAGTACTTCATACAAATGCTCTATAAGAGTTGGTTTATCAGGGAATTTAATTGGACAATGGAAACATGACACATTTGATACAGTTTCTGTGATTTTGTTGTCTTCTGTCTTTAAATTACTTGTTGCAGTTTGAGAATCAACTTCATTTAATTTCTTATTCAACGTGGATCTTTTATCATATAACTTGATTGAATGAACTGTTTTACAATGCAACTTAAAACTCTGCACTGTTGGAAATAATATTAAACAATGTTTACAGAACTTTGGACTGCTATTTAATATTATTATAATATCAGGTAATATTATTTTAGCTTGTTTTAAGTTAGCATCTTCATAGTCTTTTGATCTTTTCCTTGGTTTTGATCCAAGTATTATTCTATTACCAAACAAATTGTCTCTATTCAAAATATATTCTCGCTCAACTCCACTCTCAATTTTATCTACAAAACAAGAACCCGAAGCATTCTCAGAATTACTTAAAATATTTGTTTCTGCATTTGTAACTTGAACTTCATTACTTTGTAATGTATCAAACACTGAAAATTAAATAAATATGCAACTTTACTATTCAATAAAGTAATATTTGAATATTTATTATTGTTCAATTAGCATTCTTAAAATAGATCCATATATTTAATGAAAAAAATAAAAATAAATTAAAAAATTTTGAAATTTTCAAAGTATTTTATGTGTCTATAAAAATAAAATTTTGACTTTAAGTAATATACGAGTATATATCATAAAATGATTCATTTTGTGAGCAAAATTAACAATGTTGCTTACGATTTTAAATAGCTGAGGTATGATTGAAAAACACTTGATTTTTTAAGCTTTAAATAACAATATTTAAGTAAGAACTTGTCTAACGTTCTGTTTTTCATGTTATATACGACAGACAACAATTTTATAGGGATAATGTGGTAGATAAAATCACTACAGAAATATACCCTCATTCTCGTAATCCAATTCCTGTTTCAACGCCGTAATATCTGGAAATATAGCCTTGAGAGCTGGATTTTCCAATATATTATGTTCTTCTATATCTATGTCATTATCCATTTTTTGTACTATATCACTTGTGTTGTTGTCAAGCTGGGAATAAATATCAATTCAAACAAATAATAATTAGCTTTCGACTTCTGAATGAAATAAAATTTAAATTATATGACAGATCAAACGATTTGACACTTGACATGTTGACTTTTTTTTTGTTTTTTAATGGCAGTAAGTCAGATCTATTATATATATCTATGCCAGTGTCAAGTTTTAAAAGGTAGGGAAACACGTCTCGACTTCTAGACGATAGAGCACTATATAAGCGAATAGTCTATGATATTATAGATCTGCCACGAAAGTTGTCCAAGACGCGGAGCTGTAATCGCCTAAAATGATGTTGCCAGCATTATTTTATTCAAATGCTCCCATAGTTCTAAACAACAGATATAAAAAAGGATTCAGCAAATATCTTTTCTTTTTTGTTGAGAATTAATAAATTAGTAAATTAACATAATATTTACCCAAGAATTAGAAAATATAGAGGACTATTATAAAATAAACTTATTATGTATAAAAATTTTCTATTAGAAGCACGAAACTTTGACCAATCAACGTACATCTAAAATTTGGTACTTCGTCTGGTTGGTATCAATTTAGGTAAGTATTATAAAACTAAAAAAATGAAAAAAAAATCATAATAAACCATATTTTGACCTTTATCTTCTAAGATTATCTGTATTATTTATAAGAAAAAGATACAATCTACACAATTTCCTCCCCCTTTCCTCACCGCACAGCTGATCAAATGTCATTTGTCAATTTGTCAAGAAAATGGAGTTTTGTTACGCATAAAATTGTTTTAATAATTCATTATGATATTAAATAACATAATTTGCGACACCTGCCTGGGTTAGAATGGAGAATACAGCTCCATTTCAACCGTGGGCAGTAGAAGATAGTTCAAAAAATGTTAAATCGGAGAGAGAATTAGCGGATGACGCGAAACTTCATCGGGAAAATGTCAATCATCCAAAACATAGGCAAACTGCGTCTTACGATAAAGAGAGTGTCGTTGGTTCAAGCAATAATCCGGGACCATCAGGTTCCACGGATACGGGCTCATCCCCAGTCAGTGGAAAAGAAGCCAAAATGGACTCGGGCAAAATAGCTTCCATGCAACAAATTGTTGAGAACACCCTAAGGTAAATAATATATAAACATTATTTATAACATATTCTAGCCTATGGAAATTATTATAATTTAGCGTGTTATGATTGAATTTTATTTTAATTTCGTCGAAACTTGCATAATAGAAAAAAGTAAATAATTTTTTTTTTATGTATTCAAAAATATATAAAATATATAGAAACAAATGGAATCACACCCAATTTATTATTACAAATTTCTTTATACAGTTTCTAATTACTTATACGTAATTAAAATATTTAATATTCATATCCTTATTAATGTACTAGTGATAGATATTTGATTTGTATGTATACATTTCATTTCTCCTTTTATTTTTCAATGGGTGACAGTTGGTTATTAGAACCCTTAACTTTTTTTTCCTTGCCATGTTGTAGATTTTTTATAACAACAAAAGGTTGATTACAATTTTTTGATCAAGTGTGTTTGTATTACTGGACTTAATGTCTCTTCCCCAAATTTGTTATTATTATGGACAATTCTTTCACAATTTATTATTTCGGTTTACTTAGCATTAAAAAGTACCATTAGTAAGTAGTAGTTTTAAATACCTAACATCTCTTCATTTCTTGTTTTCCCAGCCAAGAAGGTAGACAAAGGGTGTCACAACTTTTAGAAGCAGTAGAGGCATTGAGTGGCACAGAGAGGTTATTATTATACCTCCGACTGCCAACAGGTGTACCTGCCCATGACCCTTTGAAACAGCCTGTCAATCCACTAGGCTCCAGGTTTGTTTCATATTCTCCTACTCTTGAAGTTTGTTTCTTTTTTATAAAGTAGGAATAAGGGATTATTTAATATTTGATTGTTTAATAGAAAAAATGATACATCAAATTCAATCTTTTAAGTGTAACTAATTTTCTAATTATAACATCAATTTTACAAGTATTAACAAGCAATTGTCAGCAATAATTCATAAGTTTCCTTAACAGTTACTTTAATTTTTTTTATTTTTTATTATTGTTTATAGAGCAGAGCTTCAGCAGACAGTAACATGGATACAAACGCACCTGGAAGTTGATCCTGATGTATCATTACCAAAACAAGATGTTTACGATGAATATATGTAAGTACTAGATGTTTGTTATAGTTTTCGACATCTTGCTATTCAGATTTCCTACAGTATCAATCAAACCTTTAAGGGGAAAATGCTCCAAGAAATGCCCAAATGTATGGGGCACTAAAGCAGTTTTAGCGCATGTCTTTTTAATATAACATTTCACAAATGCTCAACATTATGATCGAATTGAGCACACAGCAAGTAAGCATTAATTTTTGTTGGTTTAGATTGAAAGTTAACCAACATAAAAATAAAAGATGGTGCCTATGACCATTAACAATAGAAGAAAGCATTGCATGCTAATGGCTATGTAAAATTACATCAGTCTCAAATAATTTTAATTTAAAGGCAACTGCTAACTTACTATTCATATATTTATTAGTTGTTGGTTAATATGCAAATTTTTTAATATCTTATGACATAACTTATTACTTTTGGAAAAAAATTAAACATCAGGATGGAGACAACACGAGTTAAACAAGTGTTTTATAGTGTTTTAAACATATCATCCACTGCTTTGAAAAAAAATTGTAATATTACATTAATTCTCCAGGATATATGCTAATTTGATAGTGTGATGAAAACATAATTAAAACAACAAATTTGAACATTTCTTTTAACAATTTTAGTGCAATCAATAGATTTTTAATATGTCACATATTCTTATTTCTGAGCGATGATATGTACGCATATGTGCGTGCGGCCGTACCGACAGAGCTAGCCGAGACCGTTGATTCGTTGATTATAAATGTGTGCGGGCGTCATGTTAGTTCCTTTAAATCAATATTTGCTTCTTCTTAAATACCAGAATCCAACAAATGATTCTGTCGAATATAGCAACTCAAATTTGCTTAGTAGATTGATCAACGAGTGAAAATAATATGCAATGATTTCATAACAGATAAACACGTGTATGTTTATTATATAATAAAATATTTAAGTACCTATGTCTGCATAGATTGTTAAATGTGGGCGACCCCACGTGTAAACTAGTAATAATATGATAGTGCGAAGTACACAATGATATTGTATATTTTATAGACAAAAGGGGGAATAATGTCAATTGTATTATAGATAAACTAAAATCTGTTATGAATCACGAAGTCATATCTTCGTAGAATTAAATAATTATAATAAAAATTGATTTAACTGCAGTTATCTAAATGCTGCATTTATCTAAACGTTCAAATTTGAAATTATAGGTATATTATGTAATACTTATATGATCGTTAAGAAATACAATAAATTCCGGAGATGCATGTCGATACTTAATCACAACAGTAGGGCAATAACACGTGGGCATTATCAACATTTTACGTAATCGAGCCGATAAGCCATCACTCATGTAACGTCCAGTCGATAATATGTCGGTATTAAATAATAACGGAGTTAATGCGAACCAACGCTTGCAGATTGTTAAGGACACATTTGCATATAATAAGCACACATCTAGATTCTAGTTAATGCATTGAACAAGTTATAATTACTTTTCGTTATTTAAGTACGCGATGCTATCCATTTATTAGGTGCATTTCAATGTAACCTTATTTGCGATGATTATATTAAATAAATACATTGTTAGGTAATGATTATTTTTTATCGTTTCCTTATTAGATTGCTAATTTATTCGATATGTACGGTCATAATATTATCTTTGATTCGATAACGTATCTGAATTGCTTTCGTCTGTTTTTCATATTGTCAAAATTCACTATCTAATATATATAAATATCTCTACAAGAGCTTTAATTAATAATTTAATAAAATAATATGATGTGTAGAATTTTTCTGTACATGTACTATATCTCACACTTATTTATTCATTAGAATATTGACTTATTGAAGAAACTAAATACGTTTATAAATCTTGACTATAGCTACGCTTCACGTGATGTAATATTTATTACGACGAAGCTACTCTTTAAAATATATTGCCTTCTGGTAGTAGATGGAAAAGGAAAAATTCATAACATGTAAAAGTATATGACGATTAATTGTGACAATTATTATTAATAAATACTTATACCTACTTATATAGCTGGTAGATATCAATGAGATATAAAAGACAATTACAGAAAAAGTTAACATTGCAAACTCTTATTAAAATTTAGTTATTTGTATCATAAGATATTAAGATATGTTTTATTCTTAACAGCGCACACTGCATGAGCTGCAATATGAAACCACTATCCACAGCGGATTTTGGCAAAGTTATGAAGCAGGTCTATCCTAGTGTGCGTCCGAGACGATTGGGGACGCGCGGTAATTCTAGGTAAGGGACGTAATTGTAACTAACACATTCATTGTTTATTCGTTGTTTCAAAGGTCTACTTTGTTTGGACTAATAATGAAACACGTAGAATAAAATATAATACAAATGATAAATATGAAATACAAGTAAAATATCATAGGCAGCCAAAAACTGTAGTAGAAATATCTCACCCATAGCCCAGGTCAGTAATGTTTGCACGCATGTGAGTGATCACTTGCGGGCAGACATTAGGGCAATATGCGAATGTTTGCGCTCAAGTATGGAACATTTACAAATGTCGTCCTACACCTATGGGTATTCTTATTCGTGCCGGAATGATTATGAAACGCAACCATTATGTTGTGCAATTATTCGTTAACAATCACGTCATATTAAATCAATCTAATCTAGCAAAGAATAAATCCGTTCAATTGCACGTGGCCTTGATATTTATATCTTATTTTGCTACTAACTTCAGAATATGGATTCTTTAATTTTTCTTACTTGCTGTAAATATAACTATTATGTTAATATCACACGTATACTGTTTTATGTGCAACGTATGAGCGTAATTTTCATGAATTGAATTCATAATAAAATTTAACACATGAATATTAATTACGTTCTAACGAACGAACGTTTGAGCGTATATATTTTGGCGTATTCTACTACAAGCTTTATTGGTAAAACTGGAAGTTTATCAATATTTAAAATCATTCATAATTTACTAAACTCTCAAGTAATTATCATGAGTACTGTATATTATTTAAAATTCATGTAACTTTTAATATAAATTCAATTCATGAAATTACAAATAAAAAAGCAAGTAATAAAACTATTCATATATTTTGATACATCAAATACACATTGAAATTTCGGTACTGTTGCTTATAAATTTTTTTACCTTTCAGATATTGCTATGCAGGGTTACGTAAAAAGGTGAAGTTGGAGGTACCACAACTCCCAGATTTGGGTGAATCATCCAAGGTACATGACTATAATACAAATAGCCCTTATAGTAGATAAATTTTCGTCAATTTGTCTTATACGTCAATCAAAGGTCATCGTAATATGAATTAAATAGAAATGTAAAAGTTATAACAAAAACACTTAAATTTTTCAGGAAGTACAAGTAGCGTCGAGGGAAACAGAGAGGATAATATGTGACTGGGCAGAAACCAAATTAGGTAATACATTTTCAAATACGAACAAATATTATGTTTTTTAATAGGATGTTATCATCTACACAAGATTCATAAAAAAAACGGAATTTACAATCAAACCTGTAATCAAAAAGTCAAAATAATTGAAAATAGAAACAAAAAAGAATATTTTTGACAGTTCCACAATTTTGCTCATTTAAACCATACATATATTTCTTTGTCAAAAATGTATAAAAATAAATAGAATAATGACACAATGTTTTATCATGTTTTAAGGTGTGAAGTTCAACAGTATATCGGAATTGTCACGACACGTGGCTTCGCTAGCGATACAGAGGGCGCCACCGGGACCGTCTAGTGCATCCCCCCCGCCTATGGCAGTGCATGGTATATTTTGTCACAATACATATATATATTTTTTATATTCTAAGCTACACACTAAGTTAAATTCACAACAAGAAATGCCCTTATATTTTTGGTTGTATTTTTTCTTTCAGTTATCATTTACACAACTTTTTTTATTTTTTAGTTCCAACAGAAGAATCATCTGGTCCACAGCTAATGAAACAATTAAAGCGAAAATTACAGGTAATAAATGATGTATAAACCAATTGATATTATAAACAACGGTTTAATTATTAACTGATTGTTTTGAGAATACCAATTTCCGTTTTGTTTCACAGGGCACACCAGGCAGACCTAAGAAGAATAAAGGCCAAGAAATTATAGTTGAATCGCCTCCGTCTACCTCATACATTAGCCAGCATTCATCAGTAAAGCACGAGAGCGAGCTGCTGCCCGAGGCCGGGTACGCGTACCAGCCGGGCTACATGCCGGTATACGAGGTGCGGCCGCCCTTTCCGTACGCGCCGCCGCCGCGTGCGCACCCGCCGCACCCCGCGCACCCGCCGCACCCGCCGCACGTGCCGCCCGCGCCCCATCCCTCGC
>NC_052112.1:6390080-6405046 GCF_012273895.1 Zerene cesonia | reverse complement strand
CGCACCCCTCGCTGCCCGTCCACGAGTACCGCCCCGAGCCGTACGCGTTCGAACCGCCCTACGCTCCCCGCGACCTTACCCTCCCCACCGACGCTACTCACAACCTCCCCATCAACCTCAGCAGCGACGCCTCCCTCGACCTCTCCACGGAACGCACGGAATGGCAACGACGCCGCCCTCCAGACCCGCAAACGCCTCGTCTCCCTCTGCCCGGAAAAAAACTCATATTAGAAACCTACCAAAGTGAAACCCAAGCTAGCTCCCCGCGACACACAGAAACATACTTACCGAAAAAAATGCGCGCCGCTGAAATACTCTGCGGGAAAACTGCTGCGCCGAGGCAGACCGCGATGGGCGCAGATCAAGCCACATCCAGTACGAGTAGTATGGAGCCGTCTCTACGTCCCGAGGTTGCTTTTTTAGAGGATCCAAAAAACTTACCGAGCCGGTCCAAAAGCACCGCCGCGGCGCTGGCCCGGGAGGAACAGGAGGCGGCGAGTCCGACACAGTCGGTGAAGGCTCCGACGCCTAAGTGCCATCGCCCCACGCAGCGAAAGTATTTCGGCCGAAACAAAAGTCCCTCAGACCGACCGACCCAGCTCGACCGAGCTGCGACTCCCGAGTCCTGCTGCGGTATTGATGGCATCAATATCAAAACTGGAATTATTTGCGAGGAAAAACATTCTGAAATATTTAATCGCGAACGAGTGATTAGCATCTGCAACATCGACAAGCACGACTTAGACGATTATCTCAATGAAAACAACAGTCAGGAACACGAAGAGGAGTTGTTAAAATATTTTCATCCAAAAGATAACGACCCAGAGACACCTGTGAGTACAAACACAACCCAGACTGCGCCTACTTTTTTAGAGACTAGTCAAGATCCCCACGATGACCACAGTCAAGGCAAAAACGAAAAAATATCACAATTGCGAGAGTTACTAGCAAAGAATTTAAAAAACCAAAGCGGTTCTAACTCTCAGAATATTCCAGTTAATCAAGAAAGTCAAATTGTAGAAGCTTTTAGCCAGGTAAACAAACCTACTACTACAGAAGGAGCTTTCAAACCTGTGTCGACGATAGTAGACTCTATAAATAATAGCACACTCCCTCAAAACGAAGTCAATTGTGAGAAGCAATTCAATTGTATGCCAAGTGAAAATGGAACATCGACACCATATAATACTGATAATGCACATCAACTTTTAAGCAGTGTAGGTCCTCATCTGTACAATGGTAACTGTAATAATGAACCACAAAGTCCGACTACCCGGACTCAACAATATGATTTTGTCCCAATATCTGATGGGTGTCATTCACCTGGAAATTTTCATTCAAAATCCCCTTTAGGATTTGGACAAAGGGTAAATAGCCCATCAAAAGTAAACAAATGTGTGATTATGAGTAGCTCACTTCAAACATCCCCCGTATCGATGAGCACTGCGGCTAGTCCTTTTGTGAGTCCGAGAAATACTCCAGTCCCCAGATCACGTTTCTTCTCGAAACCAATCCCCAAGCATAATGGTAGAAAAAGACGAAACCCTCTCACATTAGGCGTAACGGAACATTGCTCTAATAATAACCGACCATTCGCTATACCTAATGATCAAAAGTTTGTTTCGAAATCTATATGTAACACGAATATTAAATATTGTCAACCAATGTCGGCCCCACCTTCTCCAAATATACTGTCACATTACAAATATCAAGGTTTCCAATCTTCTGGTATTCCAAATGGGGTAAACAATATGTGTCTCTTTTCAACCAATTCTTTTAGAGATAATATGAATGGAGATAATAGTCAGCCCTTATCAGCTGATCCATTATCAAGTGAAGTTAGTCAATTTTTCCAAGAGCCGATGGCTACATATAGGCATGGACATGACGCAGCATTTAGGTCTCAGTCAGTTCCATTAAAACAGGCCATTAATAATATAGGTCTGCTTAGTTATAATAACACTCCTGTCGGTTCGGTTCCGCCTACACCAGTCCCGAATGAATTTTGTGACTTTGGATCACTAGCAGACTGTGACATTTCAAAAGCAGGCCTCAATCCCGAGACACTGGATAAAATTTATGATGCGATCGACAGTAGTAACGAGGTACTTAATGCAGGCACATCTACGAGTTTACTGAATTCTAATGATACCCTGACTAATGGTTGTGATACTCTACCGGATCAACAGATACTAACAGATGATCAAATAACTTCGTTTATACCTAGCGGTGGAGAGTTATTAGATAGGAATGGACAATTTTCTGAAACTTTTGGTAACAATTCTTCTTCTGGAGAAAATGTTGAAGAATTCTTGAAACGAACAAATAGCATTGAATTTGATCTAACTGATTTAGAAACAGACAAAAACAAATATTATACATCTCGTTCAGTACCTAGCACACCCCTGCCTTATAAACGCGTCGCACCAAATCTACAAATTGATTCCCGACGATCTCGTGAGTTGTTTCCAGCGGAGAATTATTCAAACGTTTCCAATGGAATATCGTCAAAGTCTGTTCCATCGACTCCACAATTAGCTGAAGATAGAAGTATATTTAGTTACAGTAATAGAGATTTCTTGATAAATGGAAATTCAGTCGAAATCTGCGGAACCAGTCAAGTGCGCCCAGTCGTCGACAGTGATCAAGGGCTCACCTCTCCTCTCGATGTATTGCGTGAAGATATACTAGATCCATTAACTCCTGCAGCTGATTTATTAGCAGACTTAGATAAAATAGATGGAGCTCCATACGTTGACCTCTAGTTAACGATCAAGTGTCACATTATTTGTACAGTCTGATATCATATATGGTATCATAAGTGAGTACAATGTTTACATTTATGCCTTCAGTGAAGGCGGTCTTATGTTATTATTATATTAGTTTACACCTAACAATTTAAGCAGTAAATGACATGCTGATATTGCCTATAGACGACTCATTAGGGTAACACGAAAACCTCGACCAAAACTTTCTTAGGAAGGCTAACGATATCATTTAGTTCAAATTTCGTTAAGTGAAATAAGCTAAATGTTAATTACACTACATTTCTATACAAGCGGATTTTCTTACATACATTATATTTCAAATAATGTTTATACATCGGGTCCAATTGTTGTTTATAACGGATTCCAAATTAGAACGTGCCTAACGACAATATATAAGCTCATATAAAATAACACGGAACATCGAAATTTTTATAGAAATATTTTGTACATAGCGTAACACAATCCGCATAAATGATAAAAATAAGTGATATCACCATACCTTACGTATAAGCGGTGTATAATATTAAGCAGACCAATCTGGCGTGCCAAGCACGCTCAGAGGACTATTATACCAATTGGTTTCTCTGTTAGGGGAAATTTCTAGATAGTTTATTAAAATGAATTTATTGTAAGTTAGCACAAAGATTTAATATATTTTATTATGCATAGGAGTTTTACTCTGATAAAAATTAACTTCGCCACATGTAATGTGGCAATAAATATACATCCGGCTATAAAGCTTGAGCTTACAAATATTATAGCCCTAAATTGGATTTTGTTATATATACCACTTTGCAAATGGTCTCGCGAGCAATTTTTCAACTGAAACTGTCTGTACCAGACTATCCCTTTAAAAGTTGTTGAAATACTGGATATGTAATTTTCTGTGCTTTTTATTCGGAAGAATGCAATTACTAAAAATCGCGACACTAAAAACAGAAATAACAATGAAAGCAAACCCGCTATACTACTTTGGCGAACGCATTTGCAGGATTGCGATTAAAGTGTTTCTAATTGGATATATATTTCATAGGTAATTCATTAGAATGCATGATTTAGAACCATATTCCATACAGTCCTCTGTAAAGATTGTATTTCCAATTAGTGACGCCAATGCATGTTTCTTAAGATTATAAATCGTTGTTAATCCCGTTTTATTCTTTACGAATTTTACTGCGAAATGAAGAAATAATTGTTTGGCAAATAGCTCTATATATATTTTATTTTGCAAAATTTGTGCCTAATACTTACATGTAAACAATCTAAGTAGTTGGATTAAAAGGTTATTGCTAGTACAAAGAATACACTGATTCGACAGGGATTTACAGATTTTACACTACTGTAAGAGAACCTGAAGACTGTTAACATTTGTATCTAGATATTTTGAACAAGGAGATTTTAAAATGTGCAAAGCGATGTCGTCTAGACATACGTATGTTTTATTTTTATTTGAGTTTGATAAGATTTTTATAAAATTATTATTTGTAAAGAGATGTAAGTTCATATTAAAACGTGTTCTTTATTTACTTGTACCGTCAAGTTTGTTACATAGTAGCGACTACGACACTAATATCCCGGCCTCGTTTCTTTGTAAATACTTTAAGTGTTTAACATTACTTTTAAAAAACCGTTAACAGTAACAGCCATCATGCGTCTATTTTTGTATCCCAAAATTTCATTTGTGAAATGAATGTCAGGACCACTAAAACAATTCAGTGTTAATAATTATAAAAACATCTTGCATAAACGTACTATAATTAAAAAAAATTTTAATAAATAAATAACAATCATTTACAAAATTTATAGTACATAGATCAAGATAAATCTCAGAAATACTAATTTATAAAAATAAAGAATCGTCGATTTCATATCGATGGTTTTACAATAAATTACATCCTGCTTAACATAGAGCAGCAACACGAATATAATTTTAAGCGACGGACGCTGTGGAATTGTTACGAACTGTGGTCAAATGCCACTAAAATGTCATGCATTTTAAATGCAATAGTCGGTTGAATGATCAATTTATGAGTTATGTTACTGTGGAGTAAATATCGGATGTTTGTCGTGTTGTTCTTTAAGTGTTAGTTGGCCGTACACAAATCTTACATTTAGTATAAGTGTGAAATTGATGTTTATTGTTAGAATATGCTATAATTATGTGTATAAATTTAGTTTTGCAATGTTCTTGTTTTCATATAATATATTCAAGGATTATAATGGACATTTATTCCAACTAAACAATAAAAATATGATGTAGACTAATTATGTGAATTACAAACAACGCAATCTAATTGCGCCATCACAGATTCCTACAGAAATATGTTTTCTTTAAACCGTACCTAATAGTTAGTCGAAATTTTATAAGAACTCGAATTCTTATGGTAGGTTATTTCATTCATATCTAGATGTCAGCTTTTTAAAATGTACGAAAAGGACATTGAATCATTTTGTTATTTTTAACGTGGACAAAAACTTCAGTCATATGATGGATAATTGTTACGATTTTAACACTGTTATGTAAATAGACCCGATATTACAATGTAGACGTAAATTCATGACACATTATTTTTATGATTATCATGTTGTTTCGTTAATTTTATTGTTTTTATTATTAGAATTTTTATTAATGAATGTACTATAATAAATAAGAAATAAAATGTATATTTTAAGTGAAAATATCCATGTTGTTGATTAGTCTTATGGATGTTGATTTACACCATTTGCTATGCAGTGATAATAAATGGTATATTAATAACATAAAACGACTTATCATTTTGTAGAGCGTGCTTAATTTTCACGGAAATATTTTCCGTGTTTTCTACTCGCGTCTATTAACAATATTTTTAATTTTTGAGTTTGAGATTTCTTGGAAGTTTTATTAATTGACAAACAATTTGCATTTCTTAATCAAATCCCTGCATACGAAAAATGCGTCTTGTCAATTTAAAATCATAGGGTCGGTTGTGGGTGTATACAATTTTTGCATGTCTTTTTAATGGCAAGAGATTATAATGCTTTTAAATATCTTATTTCTATTCTTTTCTTCTACTCCTAAACATTAGTAAGTAGACATAGATGCCTAATATCATTAACGTGGGACTATCTGTTCAATATCATGAACAAAAAAAAGGTAAATAAATTTAAATATAGGTATTTATTTTATTATTAAAATATTGTTACATCTAAATCAGTAATATAATATTCTAAATTCCTTATAATAAATGGTTCTTCTTTGTAGATTTAACAATATTTCATTTCATTTCAATGTTTTTACCATATGTTTTTAAAAACATTTCTGATAGTATTGGATCATCGTCGTGATTATAATAATTTGAAACTTGAACTGGAGACCCAGGTGACCACTCAAACAATAAACTAATAAGTGGTAAGGCATGTAGATTGTAACTTGCTTTGTCTCCATATTTCTGTTTGACTTCCCTTGATAAACATCTTTTAACAAATGTGAAAAATGTTTCCAAAAAATTTAAGCACACACTTGGATCCCAAAATTTCTATAACAAAATTATAATTATTAATTAGTATACTCAAATTATTATTTTTATATATTATATATAAATCATAAAACTTGTTTTTAATTCAGACAAAAATTATTTGATCATTAATAACAACTAGATATACAACCAATTTTCATCAAATATCATTATCAGTGAATAAAAACTTTCCTCCCCGAAAGCAAAGGTAAATTCGATTTTAACACATCCAAATAAGATTGAATTTATTTGGTGTACATTGATCAGTAAGCTCAGACTGTTATAATTACTTATTTTATATGTTTTGTATATACTTCTTAAGCTCTTGTTGATAAGCTTGATTTTGCTTAAACATTTAGTTGTGCTTTTGTCTAAAAATTTTATAAACACAGTTGAGGTCAGTTACTTCTGCATAGGATTATGTATCTAGTTGTCTATAATGATTGACGCCTAAATTACATAAAACTTCAAGCAAAATTGATAGAGTAGAACTCACTCTGCACATTTTCGGCAAATCTGCAACTTTATAGACTTTTAGTTCGTCTACGATTCCATTATCGTTTCTGAATCCACATACGATGGTCTCTACTCCCGCTAAGAATGACTGACACCACCATTTCTTTGCTTTGAATCTCCTAAAAAATTAAAATAGATAGTTACGACTACGACGGAAGGAGTGTAATGTTTTTCGAGTGTTTGTGTGTATTTGGTGTGTTAATTTTTTTGGAGTGCCCTACAGCTCAAACCGTTGAGTGGATTTTGACACACCCCTCGTATGTCAAAATCCGTTGTAATTGTTATAATCATCAGAATGGTGCTATTAACATAAATTTAGAAAAATCGCAACCGCAAATTAATACGTTTTTTTCTTGACCTAACAATATTCATATATCAAATATATAAAATAATATGAACATAATCCAATGAAAAGATTGTCAAGATATCATTATAATAAAACTGAAAAGTTAGCAGTACCGTTTTTTGCTTTTATAATTACATATCCTGTTATTTCATACTTTCCATTAATTTGCTTTACTTATTACTGTAATCAGAAAACATTCACAAATTATGAAATGAACTTATCTTTGAAAATGAAAAAATTATAAAATTTCTGACAAAGTAAAAACCATCAAATAGATTTCTTGATGCAAGTCTTTCAGATAGTTAAGAATTCAAATTGAAACTAAAACCAGGTTACTTTACTATAATTTTGTGTATATAATATTGTTGTTGTTAAATATAATGTTATTCGGTGCTATTATGAAGTTAGGGATACTTGGCATTTGATGTAGAAAATATGAAAAAAGGTACTAAAAGTAAGTTCCATTATTTAATCATTGTTTATTGTATTTAAAAAGCATACCTAAAATTTCTATCTTGATTTGCAAATTCTATATGCCTGTTGGTTTTCAGTTCAACAAACTTTTTATCTAATAAATATTTAATAATATGATCTGGCTCTTCACAAATGTTTATTGTATCAATCTTTTTGTTATCACATCGTATTCCATCCATTTCAGCTCCATACACAATTTTATGATTTTTGAGGTTTGTTGTAAAAACCAATGAAAATTCTTCTGTTTCATCTACAGGTGCATCTGGATTTGGTTCCATGTCTGGCTTATCTGTGGATGAGTAAATTCAAATGTCTGTAAAAATATCAAGAAATATTAGGTGCTATCCAGATACCAGACACTAAAATATTATTAGGTAGACTATTATTTCTTGTCTAGCGGTCCACCCCGGCTTTGACTGTGGTACATATATAGCCTTCCTCAATAAATTGACTATCTAACTATGAAAGAATTATTCAAGTTAGACCAGTAGATCCTGAGATAAGTGCGTTCAAACAAACAAACTAATTCTTCAGCATTATATTAGTATAGATAGACCGTCTCCTTGGCACAGAGGTTATTGCGTGAGTGTAGAACCGCGGCGTCTTGCGTATTGTATCTCATGTAGATGCTCAAAAAAAGTCTTGGTCTGGCAAGACACAAGGCTGATCGCCTACTTGTTAAAGAAAATTGATCAGTGAAACAACACATGATCATCTGCCCCATATCCCACTAGGGGACATGGGACTTTTTGTGTTAAATAGCAAAACTATAAAAAAACCATATGTTGGTACCAACCTATGCAATAGGGTTGCATAGTATTATGGTCTTACATGATATTTTTATTTGCTCTCATATATTAACTTTTACATGAGAGCAATTAAATATATCATTTAACAAATTTATTCTTTTAAATTATATTTAATTGATTCCAGTCCAGGATATTCCCTAAATGTTCTTTATTGAAATCTTAATTTATTATTTATATATAGATTTTTAATTAACTTTATAAATTAAATAATTAAACAATATTTTATATTATCATGAAGGTTTGCGAAACAATAAGTCAATTTTTTTATATAAATATTAAGTCAATATTACAAACAATAAATAAGTCTACAAATTATGTCAACAAATTCTTTTTTTACTTTTATTTGAAATACTTATACAGTAAACAGGAATATAACAATTTAAGTGCTTATTTGTAATTGTATACATTATGGCCATCTATATAATTACTTTCGAGTTTTATGTGCACGCTGCTGGTATGTCTTACTTATTAAAAAAACAAATCATAGATAATCCATATCACTATAAATAAGACGTAAATCGATAGCATTTCTGGTACACTGATGAATTTTGTACTAAACATACCTGAAAGCATATATTGTTCAAACTTGAAACCCCATGATGTAAATAATTTATCTTTTTCACTCATATTATTTTTTCTAGCTTTTTTCTCTTCTGTATCTCTTGCACATAAATAAATATTTCCTTGATATAATAAGGCAACGATCTTCCAGGGCTCATCATTTTCATATGGTGTACAAGCTACGCACGTCATCAACCCTCTATAGCAAAATATCAAAGCCGATTCAAAATTATTCGATTTCATAAAATTCAATCTAATCTCATTTTTTAGTAAAAAGGAAAGCAGATCATTCAATTTTACATCTAAATCAGGAGGTTTTCTTTTAACTTCATTTATACGTTTATTAAGATCAAACTCAACTTTTTTGTCACATATACTGCGAGCATATTTTAAATTTTCCAACCCGATGTATCCAATAATTAAAGGTCGACCAAACTTTGGAAAAGGTTTCTGGTAAATATCTACATTAGTATAAAGATGAGGGTGGCTCATTTTGATTCATTTAATATGTACTCAATGTACCCAATACTCGACGATCAACCATGAGCGCTCTGTAAATTAATATATTATGTATAGTTCTGTGCGCCTTATAAAAACTATAAGTAGATACTAGATATAAATAAGATTGTAAATTGTTAACGTATATTTTATGATATATTATTTTGGAAGACATACTTTGAGCATTATAGAATATTCAATAGAACTAGAATGTGACATTAGACCAGCGTTACCAACTCTCAATAACATTTATCCCGAAACCTAAGTCAAAACCATTTAAAATTACCTCTATTATTCGAAAATTCCTCTAAAAATATATTTATTGTAATCTAAAAACAAAAAATGAGATACAAACTAAAGGTAATATAGTAATATTTCGCAAATTTCTTGAATTAAAACTATATACGTTATAGATTAAATACATTCATTCTGGAAGGGTCAGAATTTTTGAAATCATAATATATATCGATATTATATAAACTTAACATTTTTGCAGATGGATTAAATGTAGAGCATAATCCACCATTGAACTTATGTGAAACGAACCTTCAACCTAGCTTATTTTTTATAATATTAAAGGTGGAGAAATCACGGTATATAATATCTAAGTTTGTAATGCATTGGTATAGCTCCCAAGAGCTCTACTTATACTTTACGATTTAGTATATACATTGAAAATGTTTTTTGAAAAATTCATTGTTGAAGAATTGTTATTTATGTTAATTTTTAATATGAAAATATATTATGTTCTGACGAATTAAAAATTCCCAAAAAATACCTTAAAAAAATGTCCCCTAAAACTTTACCGCTATTTGCAAAATACAACTAACGTAGGGACTAGGGGAAAATCTCCATGTTAGCATCACTGTATTAGACCACAGATTAAGTTACCCGTAGCAGTTAGTAGTTAGTACAGACCCGTAAGACTATACTAATCTTTGAATGGTACTATGACTAATATTTCGACGCGCGTAGATTATTCATTACAATTTTTAATTCAATGCGGCTATTACATACGTAATAAGTGCTATTATTACCTAGGTACTTTACTTTCATAGCTAATACTCATGGTAAATAATTTTTATGACCAAAAGGGCTAGAAGCCGTTTCTCTTTACAGCCGTTAAAATTTTTAAAAGTATCATAAAACTTGTTTATAAAACTGTGATTAAACTTTGAATATTGAAGTGTGGTGCCATGCATAACACAGTGCCATACTCCATAGATTTCGATACTTGTATAATTTTCAATTGAAATGAAAAGTTTGCCATTCCATTTGATTGAGCTTCTTTACATTTGATATTAGTAGTACCAGAGTATACTGTAAGAAACAGATTGTTTTCTGTATTTAAAATCTATATGCAAGTTTATACTTGTTATCGGTCCCGTTAGATTGCTTAAATAAGCACTTGTGTAACTATTTCATGTTTACCAAAGCAGTTATCATTTAACGAGGAGCATTTGGTAAAGAATGTCTGAAATTGTTTTTTAGAAATCATTCAGTATCAAAATGACGTTCCATAAGTGCAGACTGTGCTTGAAAATTGGTGATTTTTGTTCCATCTTCGAAAAGGATGATACCACAAAATTATCTGATATGGTTATGTCATTCGCCGATGTAAAAGTAAGTATTAGTTAGGTAGTGTCTGAATCACTAAATTAATATAATTTTATCCAAAGATTTATTTCAATGATATGAACGGAACATAATATATTGTTATTTGTATGTTTTCAGATATTCGAAGGAGATGGCTTTTCAGACCGTGTTTGTACATCGTGTATTGAAAACCTTAGTACAGCATACTTGTTTAAACAACAATGCGAAAGAATTGATTCCTTACTTAGAAAATATCCTGGTAAGAGAATACATAAGCTTTATACTAGTAAATGATTATATTATCACATTTTGTGAATAAGTTCATGTACCTTCTAAGTTAATAACTACAACAATATATTAATATATAAGCGATTATGCTTACCTAATAAATGTAATGTATCATGTAAATTGAACTGAAAGGTTGTAATTTGTTAATAAAATATAGTCATCATTTAAGTAAATATGTATTAGGATTATTATAATCTTTTAATGTATGTTTCAGAAATAGAAATTGATAAACCTGCTACAACAGATTATAATGATTTTTGTGAAAAAGAATTTCACATGCACACAGAATCAACTCAAGATGATAATGATGAGAATTCAGTGAAAGATTTAAACACAACTCGAAGTAGTTCCTTCTATGAAACCAGTGATGAGACTGATAGTGATATTGATTCAATAAAATGTGTTTATTGTAGTCAATCATATAGTAACTATGGTGCTCATACCTGCCATGTAACATGCACCATAGAAAATAATAACCTTCAGCGCTCGGGCAGCAATGAGACCCTTGTTGCCTCGGATTACACTCAGCCAATGAGACAACAAGAACCTATACCAACATCCTTTCAAATACCAGAATATGTAAGAGTGTCATGTGTCCTGTGCGATGAAAAATTTGATCAATATGATGACTATGTTATTCACTTAAATAGATGTACAACTAATGTTAAATTACACCATTTTGTGTGTCCTGTGTGCCATGAATTGTTTACTGCCAAATTATCATATTTGGAACATTTAAAAGTTGTCCATTATAAGGCTGATCAAAATCTTAATGATCCTGGAATTGATTGTGTTGATTTTGCACCCACCATACAGAAGACTAGTAAGCCAAAAGCTGTTAGAAGACAAATTGGGTGGTCAATTGAAGATATTTACCAAGAAATTGAATGTAAAAATATTGAAGAGAAACCAGCACCCAATACAAGCCCCTTTAAGAACTTCTTTTCTAAGTTGGGGAATGAGTGAGTCATACATGGAATGTTGGCATGCCTGGGAACTTCAATGCTTGACCAGATATAACTAACATAGAGCTTAAGTAAATAATTTTATGCAATTTCTTAAATAATTTTGGGTTCTTTATATCACTTGCTTTATCTTCTCATTATATCTGTTTATCTCAAAACCAAAGTTGCTATATACATATCCTTAGCTAAATTCATGTTGTGTTTAAACAGGGTCATTATTGTTGTTACTATTTGGCAAAAATATGCATTTATTAGTTTTTTTAACGAGTCCTGAACATTTTTATGCCCAGAATAAATGTTAAACTCCAAAAAGGAACATGAATTTCTCATGCTGGGCTTTTTTTTATTGCCACAGTTTTTATTTTGTGCTGTACTCACCTGTTCTAGACCCAAAATACAAAAAGCAATTTTTATAAATTACTTTCACTTCCATTATTTTCTGTGTAAATGTGATGGATGGTAAATGGATTAAATTTGATAATATTTGATAGATTTAACAAAAAAGTATTTTCAGATCATTTAGCCGTCAGAGTACACCTAAGAAAGTGAGTTTTCGTAAATTTATTGAAAATGGAAAAGCTAAGACATCTGTATATTTACCGTTTCGAAAGTACATACAAAACTATAAGCAAAAAAAGAAAGCCACTAATTATAGTCCAATAAACTCGAAAATGGAGGTTACAAGCAGGGTTCAAGCAACTTTTCCTGAAACCATATCAGGTGATGTGAAATATGTTAAGTAATAATATGTTGTCTGACTGCCATGTTTGATGCAATGCAATGCAATATAATATGTATAAGGAAGCTATTTTAGTTTATAAGAAAGCTGACAAATCACAGGCTGTGTGATATTTACCATCTGCACATATTGCTTAAACTTACGTATTTTCGAGTATCCCTCGCTGCAATATCTATATCGATGATTTCGTAATATATACATTGGAAGATCGTTTTTCATTTATATTGCCTTTTAGACTGCCTAGTCATTTAGTCAATGCAAAAGTTTTATATATTTTTATGTTATGTAGTATATATGTTTTGACAATTCGACATAACATATCAGTATAGAAAAGTATAAGTACTTAACTATTATTTATAAATTTTTAGACAGTGAGTATGGCTCCCCTAGTGGTACATCAGAAGATTCATGGAAAATGAAACAAAATTTAATATGCGCATGTGACAAGAAAATATTTATGCTCTCAGAATTCATACATGTAAGTAAATGAAAATATGCAACATGTAGAGAAAATTATGTGACTCAAATAGCTACAATGTTTTCAGAAATTTTTAAATACTAGCTGCGCCCCGCGGTTTCACTCGCGTAAGTCCGTATCTTGTAGGAATATCGGGATAAAAAGTTGCCTATATATATGCTATATGTTATTCCAGTTGTTCAGCTATCTACGTACCAAATTTCGTTGCAATCGGTTCAGTAGTTTTTGCGTGAAAGAGCAACAAACACACACACATCCTTAGAAACTTTCGCATTTATAATATTAGTAGGATTTCACACCATGTTCCAAATTTTTTTTAGAATTTTAAAACCTAAAATTTACAAAATAGTTTATATTGGTGGTCATTCTCAAATTTTAGCAGGTTCAAGGACAAACATTGATAGATAGATGGATTGACAAATGATGTATTTGTTTACAGGATCGTGATAGAATAACAGCGATGATCAATGAATTGGGTGGTGTTGTCGCAGAGAATACCAAAATGGAAATGTTAGCAACGCACTTTATATCAGTATTGCCGAATGACACATTCACTGGCATGATGGTGTGCTCCCTGGCAACTGGCAAGTGGCTGTTAAACATCAGTTTCGTGTATGATAGTTTTAGATGCAAAAAGTTTTTGCAGGTACATAATTTCTTTGTTACTAAGATATACTCATTATAAGTTTTCATTTTAACCATTATATAATGATTACTGGCAACATATATTTGAAAATATTTAAAGTTCATTTATAGTGCTTTTTCGTTAAGTAAAAATAGGAGATTTGAAATTTTATAATAGTGGCATTCAGCCATCCTCTTCTGCCGCATATGAGCATGAGAACTGAGAAGTATCAAGATTGATACATAAATGCGAGCTGATCAGTAAATTGTCTTCCGACATGATCCGGCGTCTAAGATGTCGAATGCGACAAATAAATCTAAATAAAACATCGGTGATCGGGCGTCTTCGTTTCGTTTGGCGCGTTTCAAATGTGCAGAGCTATAAATGCATGAATATAACAGAAATTGTGAAAATCTCTAGACCCCTTTATCTTTCCCTATTTCTACATACTCTTTTAGATGTCTAATTACTAATAACCTTCTTAATTTTAAGTATATATACGTAAACGATTCTTTCTTATTTTTGAAAGTCCTTTATCCATCACCATGGCATAATAGGTTTATAATGCACGTCGGCTAAGTATAAAACTATTTCTATTCAATTTTTATGGCTTGAAGTTTTTAGATTTCGCGATATGTGAGTAAAATTTCGTATGTAGACTAGTTTTCCGCTCTTTTTAGTTACTAGTTTACGGCTTTACCCGCGTCGTTAAAAGTAAACCCGCATTCTTGCCGTTCCTGTAGATTTCCGGGATAAAAGCTCTCTTATCACCTTTTTCAGGTCTCAAGCTATGTTGGTACGAAATTTCA
>NC_052112.1:6377779-6389080 GCF_012273895.1 Zerene cesonia | reverse complement strand
ACACATAATCAAAACTAAAAATTGATTTCTTGTACCTATGTAATATCATTTGGTTTGTGAAATTAAAACTAACACGAAAGAGTAAATATAAAACTTTGCAGGAAAATATGTACGAGTGGCTGAAGAATCCAAAAATAGTTGAGATCGATAATACTAGTGTGGAAGTCGCTAAAGCCGCCGTTTATTGGCACATGGAACTTCAAAAAAAGCATTCCAAGTTCCCATTTGAAGGCAAGCAGATTGTTTTAATAATGAAGAAAAAATACCGCCAATATTATCAAATGGTTTTTAAAACTTTGAAAGCCAAGCCAGTCACTTACGATCCCAGGTATGTGGTTGAAACTTATCGAATATGGCTTCCATATTTTGTTAAGAAAATTATGCATTAATGTACAATGTTACAGGACGCCTGGCAGTTGTTGTTCAGCTGATTATTGTTTCGTCGATATGAAGATAATAGAAAGAGTGAAATTACGTTTTTTCTTCCATCACAATGTTCCTGTATTTCCCTATCAATACATACTTGTATATCTTTTGAAAAGAGGCCGCGTTGATGACGAACACAAATATTTATTACAAGATTGTAGTAAAATAAAGGATAAAGATTATTTTTTAAATAATACTTGTTAAAGAAAATTTATTGAGCAATATTTTAAGCAATAAAATTTTACTTAAAAATATATCTCCTAAGTAGTATGTAGGAAAATAAAAGAGACGGTTTAAAGGATAATGACTTGTGAGTCATATATAATGGATAAGAATAAAGATTTATTTTATTAATTTATTGTTTCTTTCATTAAATAATTATTTTGACGATTTATGTGCGTCTTCTTCGGCCGCTAACTACGATCGGTGCAGTGCGTGGACAGTCTTGCGAATGGGTTTTCTTTGTTGCGAGCTTAAAGACCACTAATTTTATGAAATTTTTGAAACTTAATATAATCACGTAAAATAATAAATGTTGAAATAACAGTATAATAGATATATATAATCTAAAAACTATATACTAGAAAACACTGGGTTTTCAAGAATAGTTTGATACAAAACTTATTCAGGTAGAAAAGTTTGACTAAACAATTAGTAATGATATTTGCACTATAATTATATACCTAGGAGTATAACTGCTACTACACTGCTACATACATATTTTGTAATAAGATTCTCGTATAGATATTCCAATGTAAATGAAATACAACGACCAGGTATTCATACTTTCTTACCTTCAAATACAATATCCAACATAATATAGTTGTTAATATTGTTCCAATCATTCCCCATATTTGCACGGCACTGGGAAATGAATCTGTCCCGTGATTAACAATTGGCTCTTTATCTTCACAATTACAAAATGTTATCATAATTTTCGAAATAGGTACCTTACGTTAAGTTTGGTTCATAAAATGGTAAATATTAAAGACCATAATAAGTATACACACTTGACAGTAAATTTTTGATATTTGTGACAAATTAGAAGTTTTTGTTTATTGTGTATTTCAAAAGTTGCAACTACCGTACATAGAGAGACATATTTATAAAACGAGCTTTATTAAAAAATTATAAGAAACTAGTTATTGCCCGCAGCTTCGCCCGCATAGAAATCTTCCCACTATCCAACTATCGCAGTTTTTGAAATATAGCCTAGTGACAGACGAATGGACAGACAAACAGACAGAGACTTTTCACATAAAAGTATCTACGAATTTTAAATCTACTAATAAGAACATACTGTATAACATTTCAATACCATACTATTATAAATATATTCACGATTCACGATCTGTATCCAAAGAGTAAGTTTTTTTTTTTATGTCATAGCGGGCAGCTGAGCTGGTGGTTCGCCTGATGGTAAGCGATCACCACCGCCCATAAACATTCGCAAAGGTAATTCCTCTGTGAATGCGCTGCCCGCTTTTTTGGGGTAAGGGAAAAGGAAAGGATTAACGACTGGAAAGAAGGAATGAACTAGGGCGGGTGAGGAAAAGGAAACGGGCCCGTATCCTTTTCGGCTTTCGCGCCTTCCATCAGTTGACACTTGACTCGCCCGCTCATTTGCCGAACAGTTAAAACATAAAAAAACGAATATCATTTTCACCGATGTCGCTTGTCAAAAAAGCAAACATAATATAATACTAGAAAAGCTAAGTTTATATCTTTAATCTACCCTCAGAGATAAATTACATACATATGTCGCGGTGGTTGGACTAGGGTGAACTGAGAAACTTAAATTTGATATTATTATGGGGTGTTTTTGGTCTAAGGAGGTAATAGGTTGTATTTATATTTTATAATTACGTAGGTATATTGTGTACTTATGTCTATCGCTGTCTATATTTAACACCGAATAAGTTTAATCGGCACAACAACATTGTAGTTGTACCTAATTCACTGATCGTATATAATATTATATTCCCACAAATTATGTAGATGTACCTACTTCCAGAATTATCAGCGCTGCACATATTGTAATAGGAATGCTGTAAACGAATCAAACGATATTTGTCAGATTTGTAAAGATGTTACACAAAGTGGAACATACGGGCAACTATTTTTATCAGATAAAAGACCGCATCAAAATCGAAGCGATACCGTTGTAAGTCTAATGGAAGTTCTTAAATAATTAATTTTTAAATTGCACTATAGTAATGTTTCAAATACAGACTTAAGTTATTTATTAAGGTTCCCTTTTTTGGAGAGTATAAGTGTAAATCATGTGGTCGTTTCTGGAATAGTCGCCTATGTTGGCCTGATTCATACCAACTCTGCAAAACATGCTCCAAGCCAGTATATGCTTATTACTTTGTGAGTATACTGTTGGTTGATAGTTTGAATATGTATACTTTCTTACAATAGAAAATGTAAGCGCTATCATTTGAATATTTTCAGAGAGCATTACATTCATCAGACTTATCAAATTCAAATGATAATACGAAAGAACATCCTAAAGAACTTTGCGAAAAGTGTAAGCAACAGGGCCATTACTGTGGAGCTAAAAGAAGTATTCAGTAGGTAATGGGTAAAATTACAAGTTTTTCTGGTCAATTCAATATTTATGTACTTAAGAACATTTTTTTACTTGAGTGTTAAGTATTATTTTGTGTTATGAATATATGAATAACTTAACCTACAATAGGTTAATATATTAACATAGTAAATAAAACATAAATAAGTGAAATAAGTATATTAGATAACAGAAATTTCCTGTGACTGATCACAATTTTTGAAGAATAATGTAACCTTTTCTAAAAATATTTTATTTTTAACTTTTTCACATACAGATTTCCATATAGTTACACTATTTGATTGTTTTCCCGCCATATTAGCAAAAAGAGGTAAAACCAGATTACAAAATGATTCCAAATTCTCCTCCTGAACAAAATTTTCCAGAAATATGAATTTTTGCATGACTTCAAGTACTTGTTGCTCTTCTATAGGTTCATTCAAAAAAATAGACTGCAATGAGAAAATTAACATAAAATATGCTCGGATTAAATTGATTTTTTTTGATTTAAAATAAGGAAAGATTTAGCATTAATTAATGAGTGGTGAATATACTGCTATTTTAACAAATAATAGTTTTATTTTCCTTTCCTTATTATAAGTATCCATTAACCTTAACCTTATATAATAATAAATAAATTATAATAAATACCTTTGTAATGAGAACAAAGTTTTTAAAGCAATACATGACACATGCCCATGTTGTTGGAGAGTGATAATTTCTCTCTGCCATTGTAACTAGTAATAAGGAGTCATGATAAATATTGTATATTTGTTTTTTAGAAAATATGTTCAGGTTGTCCCATATTTGGTGCCATTCTTGCAGGGTAGTGGAGGGCAACACCTGTTTGAAATATGTGTAAATTTTAATAAAAAAATAAAAATGTTTCAAGTATAAACCATTATAAGCGATTACTAACAATTGCAGAGCCTTAAGCCCTCTTTATTGATTTCAGTTGCTATGTTTTTTATTTAAAAGGGAAGTAAATCCGTAATATTCCTTATATTACTAAAAATTTATTCAAAGATGGTTGACTGTAAAAAAATATATCTTTACCTGTGATAGTCTTGTTGTTAGCTGCTCAACGTCCATATCTTTATGAACATGAACACCCATAACTATTTCCAGAAATGTATCACCAGGAGGATTCCATAAATGTCTGTAGTAGTACATATTCAGTGGATTTATATTTTTTAACTTTATTTTCAACCATGCCTTCTCATTATCTGAAAACAAAATTCGAAATATACAAACATACAATAGATGGCAAAGCAGGTACTGAAGCCCAGATTATAGATCAGCTATGACAGTAAACTGATTTCTTGACTGTAACATGTAATAATCAAATAGACATACATACCGGGTAAATCTTGGGAATAACTGTCTAATATTGATATCAGCAGCTGTAGTCCCAACTCCAGAGTAGAGGGTGCCAAAGTGACAAATGTTGTAATTTTCCACCTGACTGCATCAAGAACTTGAGCTAACATTGCTAACATGGGCATCCTATATTCAAGGATTTCGTCCAGAGTAAATGCATCAACAAGCAGTTTACATTGCATATGTATATGGATCGTGTTCTTATTGACGATTCCAGAATGAAGGTTGGGCATAACAACTAAAAGAAGCAATTTTGTTCCTGGTATTATACTACTATTTTTAATATGCCACAGAAACTTTATAAAGTTTTGTATTTTCTCCAATTCAAAATCATTTTCCATCATCTTTTTTGTAACTGATATTATGCAAGAATCTATTTCTTCACTGTAATAATAATTTGAAAATGCTTCTAAATATTTCATGACTCTTACCATTATTTCTGCTTGTTGAGCATTTTCACATGCTAAATTGAACATTTTATTGTACACTTCCCTTGGGCTTTGCAAAAATATTGTCAAGATATCAGATAAATCGGCATCTTTTGACATTGTTAACTTATTGAATGTTTCTGTTAGCATGTTGTTAAATTGTGTTGTAATCAAGTCATCATTGAAGACAGAACTATTAAAATGTTCCTTCAAAATGCTCATTTTATCTTCTACACTACAGTTTTGAAACACCTTAATTAATAGAATTTGTACATTTTCAGAGTTTGAATTTATTTTTAAATACTCTCTGCATCTTCTAAATAAATCACAGCAATCCTCATTATTTAATGCTGCTAGATTAACACTTATTTGCTCTACTAATATTATATCATCAAAAATATTATCTCTATACAATAATGCTTTTATCCACTTATGTTTCTCTTCACTGTCCTTTGTAATATTTTGAACTATGTCCTCACTCCTCAGTTCATTAATTACATCAACACATTCAGTTGGTTTAAAACATATCTGTTCCATCATATTAATAACAGGATGCTCACAAACAGATTTTATACTAATTAATGTATTTCTTACTTTATAGCATAGTTCACCGATGGTTTGTTGCATACTTTGATTTTTGTCCTCAAATTCACTCCATGCACAGTAAATTTCAACACTTACTTCCATAACAAGTTCTTTAGATGTATCTAGTAACATAACATTGCAATTATCTATTGATTCTTTAATATCTTTATTTGAGCATGTTTCTAAATTCACTTCACTGTGGGTGTCAATAAGGCATCCTTCCAAATAAGTTAATTCATAAATCTCATGCATATCAGGTGGTCTTAACTTCTGTGTATTAGAATATTTATTAAAACATTCACTTAGCACTATGAGCATGGTATGTAGATTCTCTCCTACATACTTATATTTTTCATCTCTCTTTAACATTTCAAGTTTCCCAGCATTTGGAGGTTCATAAAAATACTTGAGACATGTATGAAAATTATTAACAGCTTGTGTTAATTCAAGATTTTTTAATTTAAAAAATATCAATCTACAAATAAACCTGTAACAGGCTGTAACTAGTGTTTTAAGTTGACTAAAACACTGCCTGGGATGAAAATATTTAAAATTTTCAATCAATATATCCGACACTTCTAGAGAAAGCTGTGGATATGAAAATACAATTATCTCAGAAATGAAATTCTCCATATTTAGTTTCCACAGCATTTCACTTAGTAAACAAGTTGGAATTGTTGGTACAGTCCATATGACAGATCCTATTGCATCCAATTCTACAAGTTCCTGTAAGATTTGCAAATCTGCATTAAGCACAATATAGAGGGCAAATTTTCTTACTTTGTCAGTGATTTTATTATCCAATAAGAAATCGTTCAATCCTTTTTCATTCAAAAAAATTTGTAAACTTTTTATAACTGTTTCAATTTTGTTTTCATTACCTGAAACATTAAAAAGTTTTATTTTACACGGCTTTCAAATATATATCTTAAATGATTGATAGTGGTATATAATTACCTCCTCTGCCAGTAATCCTCGAAAAGGCGCAAGAGCTATCTAAGGACACAATAGATCCCTGGAAAGCACTTAATTCTGGTGTGAATTCCATGTTATGTATTTACTTAGAATTTACAAAATGTTCATGAAACTCACAAATAATATCCTCTTTCCAAGTAAAATAGTTCTAAAAATCAATATTGTCATAGACTGTTTTTTTAATAGAGTTGTTATTACAAAACCACAACAAAAAATGTTTCGCACTGTACCTATTTAGATTAAAATTTAAAAATTATGCTATTAGATTAATTTTCGCGTTTTTGATTGAAAAGTGACAACTGACAAGTGACAATTGCAACTGCTAAAAAATGTTTAAAAAATATTTATAAAGAATACAATTATTTATTATCTTTTGGGTTCTGCCCTTAGATAATTTTAGGTTGAAGGTATGTTGAGTACGTCTTATACTTTAAAATAAGGAGTATCATTTATCGTTTATAAAAATGTATGTTTTAAGGGTTAAATCCTATTAATATTATAAATGCGAAAGTTTGTATGGATGTATGGATGTTTGTTACTCTTTCACGTAAAAACTACTGAACCAATTGCAATGAAATTTGGTACGTAGACAGCTGGATAACTGGAATAACATATAGGCAACTTTTTATCCCGATATTCCTACGGGATACGGACTTACGCGGGTGAAACCGCGGGGCGCAGCAAGTTTTGATATAAACGTCTACACTGGTAACAACGACGCACCTGATATTTGCGGGTGTCAAAGAGCAGTATAATAATACTGGTGGGTCAGACTCGGCGGGTGTTATTGAATTGTCATTTGTCATTGTCACTAAATGCACAAAACTGTCAGAATATCTATTCTATATATTATATTATATATTACAAACAAAAACATTTGAAACTTTAGTTAAAAAAGAGAGAATGTGTGAGCTCATTGATGTATCTGAAATAATAATATTTTTTAGGAAAACCTGAAAATTATTCATTTTAACATTTTGTTTAAAATGTATTTTACAACACATCGTCTCATGGAAAATAACATTTTCGTTATTATATCCCTAGCCGGAATTCCATATTTGTTTTCGTTAAATGGTGATTTTGTTTTTGATGATTCTGAAGCTATTCTAAAAAATAAAGATGTATATTCAGAATCCTGGATAGAACCTTTTTATCATGACTTCTGGGGCACCAACATATATAGTAACGAGAGTCATAAATCCTATCGACCCCTAACAATTTTGAGTTTCAAGTTTGTACATTTATTTGCTATATGTTTCTATAATTGAAGTACATCTTCCCAGTAACACATTTTCTTTAAAATTTTAGGTTGAACTGCCTGTTGAATAGGGGAGTATTGTCTGCATTTCAATTTAAAATAACAAATGCTGTATTGCATGTTATGTGTTGTGTTATCATATGGATAACATATAGAATAATTCTCAACAAGATTAAATTTAGTTCTTGTAAGGAAAGTGCATCAAACATAGCATATTTGGCCACTTTGTTATTTTGTATTCACCCTATTCATGTTGAAGCTATATGTGGTATTGTGGGGAGAGCTGATTTATTAGCTGCAATAACTTTCTTTTCATCATTCCTGATGTATGACAAGGCCATGAGAGACACATATTTCTCTTGTCTTTACCTTATTTTTGCCATCTTATTTGCTGGATTATCCATGCTGTTTAAGGAAAATGGTATAACAGTATTGGTATGTTATTAATCTCTGTTTATGTAGCTTTTCATTGTCTTTCAATATTTACATATACTTAAACTTTACAGGGATTTTGTGTGATATATGAGTTAATTATGAATATACAAGCTAAAGAAAGAAATAAATCTGGGATTTTTCAAGGATTTTTTGGAAATATTATATTTAATTTCAAATCAAGTCTTCGAGTTCTATGTTTGGTAGTCTCTATTGTTATAATGTTGTACTTAAGATGGTTTATAATGAGAGAAAAACCGATCTTCAAACATACTGATAACCCTGCTGCTTTCAATCCAGATTTTTTTACAAGGGTAAAGTAGACGTATTAACTTTAATTCTTAAAATTATTAATTATATAATTATATCTTTGTATTGATTAAAATTTTGTTTGCAGGTAGCATCTTATAACTACATTTACTTCATTAACTCGCTCCTTTTTGTTTGGCCATATTGGCTGTGTTATGATTGGTCCATGGGATGCATTCCACTAATTAAAGAATACACAGATATTAGGATAATGTTTGTTATTTTGTTATACTGTTTTGGCTGTATGGGCTTACTCTCAGTTTTTAATGGAAGGAATAGGATGCAAACAAAGAGGTAAGGTTGCAATTTAAAATTTTATTTAAAAATGTGTACCATTACATAATTCTGTACTTATAATTTTTTACACACACTTATAAAACCAACGAGACTAGACACTCTACATATTCTTTTCAAAAAATTAATGTTTTCATATAACTATGCAATAATATAAAGATTAACATGCAATGTTTACAAGAAGATAAATATGTAATTTTTAATGTGACACAATTGTAAAGGCCAAGGACTTGAGTAAAAAGTTGCAGCTTAAGCCTAAATCAGCAAGAAAAAATTTAATAGAAAAGTTAATTTCTCTTAAAGTAATCTTCTTTAAAATCTTTTTACTTTTTATCATTTAATTTATCGCTGGTGAGAATTGTGGTAAAGATGCTAGTGCAATATAATTTATCAATTATCCAATAAGATTGATAACATTTGATTTTATGGTCAGATTCATATGATTGTTATGGATTATTACCTGAACCCTCAAAGGTTTGTTTTTTTAGGATTAAATGTTCGCTTTTTGTACATGCAATCACAGATAACATAATACTATACTAAAGCAATGCATATAACTTAAGAATGCTGTATTGTTTCAGACTTATCATTCTGGCATTTAGTCTTGTGATTATACCATTTTTACCAGCATCAAACATGTTATTCCCAGTTGGTTTTGTTATTGCTGAAAGAATATTATACATTCCATCAGCTGGCTATTGTCTCCTTGTTGCTATTGGATTTCATAAAATCCTTCAGAGAAGACCCTTGAATATTTCTAGAAATGTAAGTGTGGTTTTATTATGTTGTGGACAATGGTTTATGGGGTCAGATTATGGACTACAACTAACTATTAAGTAGTTTTGCATACATTTTTTTTTATAATGTACTATGCATATGAATGCATTGTTTATTTCTAGATATTGCACTCAAATATTCATTTCTGAATTTCCAACTATTCTTAAACAATTATATTTCGCACATTTAATTTACAGATTATGATGGTTGTATATTTATTTTTGATATTAGTATATGCAATAAGAAGCTATCAGCGATCATTTGAATGGCAGACTGAATATAAACTTTTTACAAGTGGACTGATTGTTTGTCCTTTGAATGCCAAAGTCCATTATAATGTTGCTAAGGTTGCAGATGCTAACGGAAATATGACTTGGGCAATGAATGAATATAAGATAGCAATAAGGCAGGTAAAATGAGTAATGTTTTATTAGTAATTTTTATGTAATTGTACAGGCGTCAGAGATGCGGTATGAGTATGATCCCTGGAACACATAGTTTTTCAGATACTAATAGAATACATTTAAGATGTCCTGTACATACACGAGAATTAACTGGAAACACAATAAATGAAAAAATATACTATTATAACACATAACAATGTGGCACACATTTGTGAAGAACATTCCTAGCTCAAAGACTGATACATAGGCATTAATTTATTCACGTATAACTGGGATGGCAGATCAAACTATTTTTTTTTTCATCAGAAATGTAACAAGTGATGCGATTTCATTTGATATGGGACATAATTATAATTTAAGAAAATTAAAATTATGTTCTTCATTAATTTTAAATAGATTATCATCACACAGAATTAGGCAAAACAAGCAAAAATAGTTAATCTGTAACCTTATGTTTATTTTAGATTATATCCTGAATACTACCAAGCAATGAATAATTTGGCGAATCTGTTAAAAAATAAAAGACAATTTGTGGACGCTGAATTCTATCTCAGAAAGGCTATATCTTTAAAGTAGGTCACCATATCGTTTTTATATTAACTTACTATTATATATTTAAGTATGTTCATCTTTGAATTCCTACTTCAATTGTAATTGATATGCCAGTATTTGTAATGTTTCAGAGAAGATTTTCCAGCAGCTTGGATGAATCTAGGTATTGTTTTGGCGAGTGTCAAGAATTTTGAGGAGTCTGAAAAAGCCTACCAGAATGCATTAAAGTATCGAAAACATTACCCTGATTGTCATTATAATTTAGGAAATTTGGTTTGTATATTTTCAGTGATTAGATAAAACTAAAATGATTGAGTTCAGTCATAAGAATGAAAATATATTTTTTATCGCGTATTAGTTTATAATATGACTAGCTTTTGCCCGCGGCTTCGCACGTGTTACAGTAGTATCTGTTAAAAAAGTCATTTAAAGCGACTTTGTTTTATACTATGTAGTGATCTAACGGTTTCTACAATCTTTCGGAGTCATTAGCCTAACAATAATTTAACTGTTCTTAAGTAATTCTATGATTTCTAGTATCTTGAGCTAAACAAAACGAATATGGCCGTCGAACATTGGTTCAGAGCAATACAATTAAACCCCAAACACAATTCCGCATGGACTAATTTGCTTGCGCTATTGGATAACACAGGTATGTATAATGTAATGTTAGAATTTTTTATTTTTGTATTTTTCAGTTTCCTTCCGCGGACATCGGTGATACTCTGGTACATTAAATACAGGCCGCCAAGTTTATCAAAACCCGTTCTTTAGTTTTGGCGAAATTGATTAGAGACATCCATCCGAACTTGAGTATTTATAATGAGTTTGAGTTAATACCTAGTCTTGCCATAAATATTGTAATAAAGAAAAAAGAAAATTGTTAACTGCAAATAACATTTATTACTT
>NC_052112.1:6350050-6376779 GCF_012273895.1 Zerene cesonia | reverse complement strand
ACAGATTCGAAATTCAAATGTAATATTTTTTTATAATTAAGTGTAACAGTATTTATGGCCAGACTAAGTATATACGACATGTAACGTCCCTATTTATTATTAATTTTTTTTTTCCTTATCCAGGGACAAGTCTAATAAAACAAAAACCATTAAAATCCGTTCAACCATTCTTTAATTTTTTTTAAGTTACTCTTGTAACTGAACCATTTGTTTATGTTTATGTATAGATGCATGAATGCTTGCATTCTATTCTATTCATTCTCTTTCTCTCTCTCTCTCTCTCTCTCTCTCTCTCTTCTACCTCATATTGAGTTGAAGGGATATTGCATCACAACAACAAGTGACAACTAACGATGATAATTTTTTTATTGTACGATATCCTTGTGTCCCCTTCTTTTTTAATTTTATTGCATTATCTCCATGACATTTACATTAAACATATTGTAATGATTTTTTAAGATCAAATCGACAAGGCATTGAAATTAATACCACAAGCCTTGCAAGAATTACCAGAGTCTCCTTCGGTTGTATTTGCGATCGCCAATATCTATGGGAAAATCGATGAATATAGTGAAGCGGAGAGACACTTTTTGAAGTCGATACAATTATTTGGCCAATACATCAAGCCCATTCATTATTCCAATCTTGGTAAGTATTTAATGTTAATGTTGTGTTATATTTCGAAAAAAGTTTATCCAAACAGATAATGTAAATGGATCTTAAACAATAAGTTGTGATGTTTTATTATATTAGTGCTAGCTAATCTGGTAAACACTGTTCCAACTTCATCTTATCATTTAGGGGAAAGAAAAATAGTTGTTGGTCTATTCAGACCTATCCAATATGCAAAGTTTTATGAGAATCGGTCTAACCGTTACGTAGGAGAATGGGAATGAAGATTGTGACACGAGAATTTTATATTTAATCATTTGACATGGACTTTCATAAATATTTATGAACCTAAGCTACCACTTATTCTATATTTCACGGAATTCATTGCAATAACCTTCGTAACACAATTTATAAAGATTTATTTTTCTTAGTTCTTGGAGTTTATATTAAGTCCGTTTGTGCAGGAGTTCTCTACCATCGATGGAAAAAGTACGACATGGCGGAAACAATGTATAAAAAAGCTTTAGAAATTCAACCAAACTTTCAAAGTGCACGCAAGAATTTAGAGAGTTTAAAAAAGTTAAGATTAAGAATAAAATTATAAGCTATAATGTTGATTATCTTTTATTTTCCCTATATCTAAATATACCGATACTTGGGTAGTCATTGATGTGAAATTATATTTTTAATTTATATGGGCACTACATTACACAGTTTCATACTAGTTATTCGCTTACTCATAACAATACAGTAAGATCCCAAGACCAGTAGAGTCCACGTATTTTCTAAAAAACGAAATGTGGACGATTGTCTAGTATTAGTATTTATTAAGATAGCATGCTAACGTGTCTAAACAACTATTTTGAAACCTCTTACAAGGAGCATTCCATTCATTATAAACATGAAGTATCATAGTTACATCTACAACTTTGATGTTTTTTCCAGTTATAGATACGTTGTATATACTCCAGACGAAAATTGTTGTGACGCGACTCGCTTATGCGCTTATTACACTACGCTACACTGAATTTAGTTGTCACTGAATACAAAAAAGTATAGCATATAGTAATAGCATTTAGCGAGATTGTTAGGATGATTTCTGACCTCGAATCCCTTAGAAATCTTATTGGAACATCATTATAAAGGATCCGACATTTTTCAGGGATAATTTTTATCAGATGAGTTTTGTATAATTAAGAATTAAATTTTAAATCTTAATACGAATTTAAAGCGTAAATTCGACAGGCTAACACCAATATTTTTTATAGTTATACTATAGTATTATGTTATCTGTGGCTATACTTTCTCGTATGATAGTATTTTGCTTTTCAATGAACGGCTTATTAATATGTAAACTAGAATCCATCCGTAGATCATTTCTGAGTCCGTTAGTTCTAAGTCAATCATAACGTCCATTATATGATTTAATACCTAAATTTAGGACAGTCTGATCAGAAGTCTATAATATCTAAATTGACTTATGAATTTAGAAACAAAATTCAGTGTCGAGTAATAAGCGTTTTATGTTGTCACTAAAACCGATTACATAGGTCTAAAGGCAAAGCTTTTGTATGTTTTATAGTTTCAGATTTCCGCTATTATCGATTTACCCATATGTTACACTTGTCGAAACGCAAGATAAAAAGAAAACAAATTTACACAACATTCAATGTTTTTTTTGGAAATGTTTTTATTGCAATTGTGTTTGACATAATAAGTTTATGTAATACTGTTTCCAAAAAAATTTTTTGGAAACAGTTTTTCATGCCCATTATACGTACGTATGGAAAACGTACACTAAAAAAGAGAGAGAGAATTGAAACAAACATCAGTTTATAATAGTTTAATGCGACATAGAAGTGACAGTGAAGTTAGTGGCGAGCGGTTGCAACGTGTGCTTGATGTCGAGCGCGGTGCGCGGGTCGCGCAGCGCGGCGGCCGCGTGCGCCAGCTGCAGCGCGCAGTCCGGCGGCGCGCCGCCCGGCAACGCCGCGCACTCGCGCTCCAGCGCGCTGCCCACGCACGTCAGCAGCTCCGAGAAGCCGAGCGAGATTGCCGCGCGACGCAGTCTGTTTAGCTCCTGCGGTCGATGTGGATTTATTGGTTCACTCATTTTAGTGAGTCGTGCGATGCGAAATTGGGAATGGGCAGTGTTGAAATAGTAGGCCATACACCTTAGTAAATTTTATGGCCTGCGTTCAACTAGTGAATTAACGAAATCTATACTGACCTAACCTGACTAACCTTACCATACACATATTCCATTAAGATTTGGTATTTGTAATAAAAATAGTATGATGTGTGTTTCCTCTTTCGTAAAGCATGGAGATTGAAACTTTGACATATATAAAGGAGTTATGGAAAAAAAAAATATTTCTAGATAGACATTTAAGGAGCTTAAACATACCAAGCCTTACCAATGTATAGATCTACAAAAAAGTGAATAAAAATGGTACCTTATATAGATGTGGCGTCTTGTCCGGCAACTTCCTCGCGTGTCTGAGCACTTTCTGCACGTCGGCGAGGAGCGCGTGCGGGCGCGCCCACGCGCAGCCCGACCCGCCGCCGCTGTACGAGCGCCACGAGCGCACTGGAAATGTCTCTGCTGAAATTATGATTAAATTATAATAATAAATAATAAACAATCTTGTCGAGTCTCAATATTGCATTTTCTTGTCGATAATGGTGTCAGCTGGCAGAATGTACGGAATAGGGGTTTAACTATACATTCTTGGTATCTCTAATCTATAAAAAGTCCGAAATTCTGGATAAATTTCGACATTTAATACGGATCAACTGCAACTGGCAAGAGCCAGACATACACACCATTGGTAGCGTTCTCCTCAGCCGGCCCCAATTGGTCGAGGGCACCGAGCCAGGGCGCCGCCGAAGCCCCGGGTCGCAGCACGCTGAGCAAGAGGCACGAGCGTCTGGCGCGCGACACCTCGCACCACGCCGACAGCGTGCCCCACCAGTCCGAACCCAGCTGCACTATTGCTGACATTCCTTCAACCTGAGAAAATTTGTTCTTGTAAAAAAAATTAAGAAACATTTGGCAACTGTGTCGGCGCATTTTTTGCAGTATGTCTGTGTCAGATACAACGCAGTACTGATTTTGGCCCCAAGGGTTGGAGAAACATTTATTTATACATAGATAATTAATAAATAATAATGGTTATATTAAAAATAAACAAATATAACATATCGAAAACACAAAAAAACATATATACCTGCGGTATAATAGCGTTAATAAGGTATAAGTATTTTTTGTTATTAAATTTGTTAAATGTAATTATTTCATAAAGTATGAAAAAAAAATTACAACATAGATTTTTGCTCAATTTCAATATGATTCATTTCATGAATTGATAACTATATCGACTTCTATTAAAAGGAAATGATTATATGTCTGTTTGAAGTACTTCGATTTCGTAAATTCGAAAAAAAAGCATTACCCTAAAAATTATTACAAATAATATTACCTTAAGTGCACCATGGAGTAAAACACAAAAATTTGGAACTTTACTGGGATCGGACATGTCTTCATCTGTAGAACCATCAGTACTTGAACCTTCCTGGAATTTAAACATTGCAGGAATAAAACAAAAAACTTATTAAATAATAATTAATAATTATAAATGAGAATTTAGAAGGATAAATTATTTTACTTTAGTAGGTGTTTTAGATCCATAATTTTCCCGATTGGTATTATTATTATTGCCAGCCTGTGCTTGTGGTATTATAAGATGTTTGCTTATAGCTATTGGTGTACCTGAAAACACAACAACATTTTATTTAAATACTTGCTTAAAGAATTTTTTAAATTACTTGCTCTATTGCCGACTATGACATAAAAAAAAAGAATAAAATAAATTTCAAAGTTGTGAATAAACACCTCTATACCTAATTCCTGTTGTGTTATAAATCCGATGACATGCAGTTGGTGAGAAATTGTATATGTAGCAGATAGGCCCTCGTGTGACGCAGGCTGCGGCGCGGGAAACAATTGTACGCGAGCTTCTAACTGTCCACACTTGAGCGAACACCAGAACTCTTGATATTGCTGTTCACAGAGGCGAGTCATTGCGGCTACAACCTGAAGTAATATGAGTTATTTTTTATTATAATGAATTAAATTGATATTTCAATGGGGAGTCTCTTTATTATCAATCCCAAAACTAGTTGATAACAAAACTTGTACGTGTAAGAACTAGTTGATAACAAAACTTGTACTTGTATAATTATGAGACCAAAATCAAATATAAAATTTAATGAAAATCAGTGGACACAAGAGAATTTGTATCCAAAATTCAGACAACAAGATAACATGAAGTAATTTTTATTTTCCCTTATGTGGGATTAAACAAAGGTAATAAAGAAACATTGGGTCTTGTTTTACCCCATTTTGGACATTATTTAGTATTATAAGATATACAACAAACAAAGAGAGTAGTGATCAAACTTACCCCAGGTACATTTAATTGATCAGGGCAATAGATGGCACCTCTTGAAATATTGCCTGTGGAACTGTTGGTATTGCTTGCTAGATCTACAATCTTCTGATATAGCGGCATGGCTATAAATAATGTAAGACATATTAAAAGTAAAAACAAATATTAATTGTACGTAAATGACACATAGCTTGAATCAAATACAAAAGTTCTGTTATTTTCATTAATAAAGGATAAAGAAAATTAAAATAGCCATTACAGTAAATACAGGGGATTCATACAAAGATTGAATGTGTGAGTCTAGTGTAATTTGGCATCATTGGGCCAGTTTGCACCGGGGAATGTATCACACACACAGGGGATTGGCATGTACAGTAATAATACATGTAAATGATACTGTGTTTTGAGTGAGGGAGCTAGAGGCTCATATACTTTTCCATCTGTTGAAATTTTTTCATTATCATTTAATATTTAGGCTGGCAATACAACAGTTCCTACCGCAACAATTATTCATGGTGGTGTCAGTTCCTTGCTATCATGTAATCCACAAACTCAGTTGTATGCTATAACACAGAAAAATCATAAGATATTTTACCTTGCTGTAAACATGTATCATGTGGGGCTACAACTGGCAACACATGAATTCTAACAGGGAATGTAGGAGGCAAAGGGAGGGCTTGCATAATACGATTTCTTCCAATGGTTCCAACTCCACAACTTCCATCTGTAACCTAATGAAATATTATAACAGTGATATGTTGGTTGTTGTTGTAGTAATTAGAAGATGGGGTAAATGCAGAAGTAAAGAATTCAAAACTGATGTATTATTGTTCAGGTTGATTAATTTTTGTATTATACAATACAAATATTTTGTTTCCAGTGAAATATTAAGATCTTGACTCTGAGCTAGTAAGCAAAGAAATAAAATAATGAAAATGGTTACCAATATTATTTGCATTGGGGTTTGATAACCCCATTCATTAAGAATCAGTTGATTGACACCAAGAAGGGCAGTTTCTATACAGGTTTTATCTCCTTCTTCAAGATGTGGAAGTTTTGCTCTGATATTATCATACTCTCGAGTAAATGGTATCGCAACTGCAACAACAAGAGAGCACAATAAATATCAATGTGTATAAATAACTGGTTTGCGTAAAATACAGCATATAGTCAACCTAGTTACCTTCATATGCCGATGAAAAAGTTACAAGTGCTACATACTCAAGTTTTGTATGTACACATAAGTAATCCAAAAAAGTATTGATAGCCGCTGAAGCAATCGTTAGTCTGGTTTGACTTTCTGTGGAGTCAGAAGAAGGAACCGGTCGACTCATTGAGAGAGACACATCAAGTAATATTACAGTAGGCATGGCTACTCTTTTTTAACCAATGGTACTTAAAAAATCAATTGTTCTATATACAATTCACTGCGACATAGTTTTCATATTTAGCTCATTAATTACACCTTAGCAAAGTAAAAAATAAGAGTCGATTTTGAGACAATATTTTGATTTTTGACAGCGTTTGTTACTTTGCTGTCACTCTTCAGTTGACATTGACAATTGATTTGAGTGAAAAAATAACGTGTTCCGATATAACTGTGATTACAGATAGAGAACTTAGTTCACAATCGCGAATGTATTATACATTCCAAAGAGTAGATGAATATACATGGATATTCACTTGCTACTATAAAGCCATTGAAATACACATAATATTTCAACTCAATCGGTCAAGCACCAATTACCGCTATATTTATATCATCCACGAAACTAACAAAGTACCCATATAACATTTAACCCAATCGCATGAGCCTTTTAGAAGTTATATGAAAAAATTTAGACGTACGGAAAGATAAGTCTTTCTATACAGTTTTCCCGTAGGAATGAAACATTTTTCCGGGATAAAAATTAGCCCGTGTTCAACAGGGTTACTTTTGTAATAATATATACATTATATTACTTTTGTATAAATATATAATACTTTTGTAACCCTGTTGAATATGCTTTGGTTTTCCAAATAAAATATCATCAAATAATTAAATAAACATATAATTTCTCAATGCCTTCGTAAGAGGTAAATGAAATTACACAACTACTCACGCGTATATAAAAAAAAATAGTAAGAAAAACCAACAACATCAGTTAATGACAATCATAGCCAACTAGTAAATGTTTCTGTAAATATAGCTTAACCGTATTATTTTTACAGATGGAAGATACGGAAAATAATACCGCGATTCAAGAGGACATAGGAAGCGACGATTATGAATTTCATTATAATTTTATAACAATGCCATGGGATGAAAGAACCCGTACTAGTAAATTAAGTATCGTTGCATTACTGACAGCAATTTTCATAGCAATATTAGGCATTGTCTTCAACAATTTTATAATACACTACAGAGGTTTTAATGCGCAGTTATTAAATGCTGATACAAAAATAGATTGTAACTTAGTCAAAGTCGACATGTACCAATATGTGGCTCGAATTCATTCAGTAGTTAATCTGGAATTAATATGTGTAGGGGCTGTGCTTTCAAAATCTTCGGTCTTAGCGCATGAATTATGTCTTAAGTCGGGCTCTGTTCGTCTACATTTGGGAAGTCCGATAGAGTAAGAACAATTAGATTTAGTGCTTTTAATTAACAGTAATGAATTCTATACGTTGTTATTAGATTTGAAATTCTGAAAAACAGAATATCATAAATATGATTGTTTCTAGCCCACAGTGTAAAAAAGGGTTTCCAGTTGATGTCTTTGAAGCTATTCCTCATGAAGGTGTCGTGACAAAGGCTTTAGTCCTATTATCAAGTTACGAAGATATGTCAAAATGTGGCAGCATAATAAGTATAGCAGAACAAATTAACGCCAAATCTAAAGCTTACATAATAGGAAGACCCTTTCGTGGTGGTCGGTCATTGTCATTTCAAATTGCAACAATTGCTCAAAAATCAGATAATGTATCAATAGAATGGCGAAACAATTTAAAAAGAAATAATGTGATTTGCGTAAAGGATTTAAAAAAGTGTCCAGTGAGAGCTGGGGATTTATTGGTACAAGGTGGACATTTGATAGGGCTGGCTTCTACAAGTTCTAAGGATGGAGGAGCCACTACTATTGCATGCTTTGCTAATTTGAGCCTTGTACATGGCGAGATAAAATTGTTGGACTTAAAAGTTGATTAACCAATAAAATTATAATCTTATTAAAGTAATGAGAACAGTATATAACAACATTAGAAATATATTGCAAAAAAGACTTTTAAAATTTTAACGGATTCCTAATGCGAATGTCTTTGAAATAAGTATGTAGATAAGTATATTATTATTTCAATATGCAAATATCATTGCAATCGGTTCGCCTTTGCGTGAATGAGCAACAAACACACACACATACTTACAAACTTTCACATTTATAATAATAGTAGGATTAGTAGGATAAGTAGGAAGGAAGTAGGAATAATTGCAGAGTTGTTGCGAATTTGTCTTGATGACTGTGATTAAATTTTGGATACTAAACTTTTTTCTCTAACCTCATTTATTTTTGTATCATTATGTTTTTTTTTCAAAACAGGTACCCAAAACAATACCTAAATGATTTCTTATTTCAATGACAGCTAGAAAACATTAATTTTCTACAGTTTAAATCTGTTTTTTGCTCATTTTAACCTGATCAATTAAACACACATTTTATTCACTTCGTTTTTAATTTATAATATAAATGGTTACAAAGTAATACACATTTTATTATTTATAACATGATTGAATGTTTTACTAAAGCATTTTCATGCAACATAGTTATTATTGCTTGGCATACCTGGCACATTCTGTGGTATGTTAAATTTTCCAAAATGCAATTATTCTCGTCTTCGACTACGATTGTGCCTGCGGCGATAAGTACGCGATAATATTCTAACTGACCCTAAGTCCACTTCCTCTGGTGCCGTGAAACCTTTCCAGTCCTTTGTTATGTAATATATACCAAGAACTGCTATAAACGTGATCACTGTGTATATAAATAATTTATAGTTGCTTTTGTCAAAGGCAAAACCACGAAAACTGCGTAAACTTTCCGTGTCTACCGTCACTTTTGATTTAGTATTTCGCGATTTCATTGACATTTTGTTGTGTTATTATTTGACTAAGAACAGCACCTGAAATTAATTAAGTTTTGAATTTTTTGTGATAAGAAAAAAACGACGCATACATTCATGACATTAAGAAGGATTAAAAAGTATATATTTACCTAATTGGGTAGCGCGAACGTGAAATCATCGGATTGTTAGCTCAGGTAAATTTTCTTTACTATGTTATTAATATTTTTGCTTATGTTATAGTATAGATCATATTTATTTCTTCTAAAGTAAATAGTTGTAGAATTTTAATACTATTGACAAAATCAATAGAATAGTACTTTAAGGATATATTAATTACATTGTATATTTAACGGCTACTGTTTACCTACCTACTATTCCAGTATAGATGTATTGTTTTAAGACAAAATTTTAATTAAGAGATAACAATTTGATCCTCATCACGGGAATTGTATTCGCTCGACCATATTCCCAATGTAATCTTAAATATGAGTAGATACTAGATAACATTTTGTGGATAATCAGATGTGCTTAAAATAACATATTACATAGATTAATTATAACGTACAATTATCATTTTACCGCAGAATTAAATATGATTAAATGTTTAAATATATTTTAAGCATAATAGGCCGTATTCTCGAATGTTTGTATTTTGGTATTGAAGATTCCGACCAAAATTTGTTTCAAGCACAACTTAATTATTACAAGATTGAATCATTTGATAAAAACTCATTCTAATGATAATAAACTTAACATATAAAAAATATGCAATTTGAACTAAATTAATTAATTTAAATACTTACAGAAAATTGTTCAGATTACATTATAGTAAATATTTACCTATACGATAAAAGGCTAGCTGATCCTATCGCTTTTAATTTTTATATTCTCTCTTAGACGATGATAAAAATTGTAATTGTTCATTACGTAATCGATTGGGAGCATGTCATGTGCTCAATGGAGTGTCACCACACTATGGGTGATTTTCCATAGGACAATGGCGAGCCATCGCATCGTCTGTAACTGCGCCAAAAACATCGTGGCATTTACAATTAAAATGTTAATTTCGACCTAACATGTCGCTTTGATTTTTCGTTCGGAAAACACCATGGGTTGGAATTTTAATTCGATTTATAATAAACTTAACTATCCTTTTTGCCACAATTAGTTTTTATCATGCAATTTTATTTTCACCTGAATGGTTTGGTAGATGATTATTATTTACATTACCATTCTTAGTAGGTACCTCGGGAATAGTTCTTGTACTGTGCCTTTTTTATTGAGAAAGGTAATCTGAATAACTACCAAGACATTACTGTTATCGTGTACCATTTAGGTAACGTTTATTATTCTTGTAATTTGACGGTTGTAGTACAAATTAGGTAATGAGTCTATAAGCAACATGAATATACGTTTTATAAACTATTGGTACTAACATTCTGTATGCCGCTGCATATATAATCACAGCGCTTTTATTCACACGTGAAAATGTATCCTTTTCCAAGGTTCACCCAAGCTGCTCACTTAATTTTGGCTTATTTTTGTGTTCATGTCAGAACTAATCCAAGATATAAATACTGTGATAATTTGAAAACTCGTTTAGCTAGTTACGAACCGATTAGGCCAAATAATTATATTAGTTATCACAATAAAACATACTCTTTATTTTGCCGACATCTGTCGGTATCTTTTACATAATTTTGAAATGTTTTAATTTAATTTTGAAAGGCCCTGTGTTACATGGTATGGGTTGTTTATAGTCCGGTCAATTTAGACCTGAAAACAGTAATGAAAGAACAAAAATTCCGACAGAGCTGAATTTTGGTGAAGACCTTTATTTCACTATAAAAAACAAAAATTCGAAAGTCCCCATCTCTCCCATAAGTGCATCAAAAGTTATTCGGGGTCAAAGGTCAAAATTTTAGGTATTTTGAGGTTTTCTCAAAAACCGTAAGTTTTATCGAAAAAATACTTCAGACCAAATTTATAGATCTTAAAATTCTCTACAAAAACAGTCCTAATGATTTTTTCTCTAAGTGTTACTGTTCCTCAGATATCACGATTCTAGAGTCACGTTATATAATGTGCACACATAGGCCACGTATTCACACATTCAGGTACTTAAGCAAGTAAAACATCCTGTTTTTGTCTCTTTTATGAATTGTATTCTGAAAATACATATTTTAATGAGTGTCAGTTCCTTCGAAAATCCCCTCTACCAATATGGCCTTCAATATAACATCTGGCTACCTACTCTATTGTCCATGTGGCTCCGTTCATATGCATGCGTCTTTAAATCTTAAAAGTTCTGTTCGAATGAATATACTTATTTATTACAATCCACAAGTAACAAAAGTTTTGAGCAAATGAAGCAAAATTGCGACATTTTTGTCAAATATTAATCACTAAAATATGTAATGCTCATAGCAGCCCTAGGCAGTCCGCGGATGATCCTAGATAGTCCTACTATTGCAAAAACGGTAAGGAATAAAACTGGGCTATGGAACGGAGGTCCTAAATGGATTGGTCACTGGGTCTATGGGAACAATGACGTCTGCCTTTCTACTACATATTAGTTAGTAAAAAAATATTGGCAGACGGTGAGTCGCCCTTTCACAAATGGGTCCTCTAAAAAGTCGCTATAAAATAGCAACAAGAGGGCAACATGTCGTGAGCAGCTAAGAGTGGAGAGGCGTCGCTGGACTTTAAACGACGATCACGCGCTCCATGAGGGTCCAGCATCACGTGTATCGACGTGTCCACTCGCCACTTACGCTTGACATCCACCCTTCGAGCTAAAAGCTTTCGCGACTTCACTCTGGTCAGCCGGTTAAGGCAAGCCGGAGACGAAGACCTCCCCCGGGAGCATTCTGGTTCGCGGGGTCGCTACTCCTCGACACCTCGCACAAGGTGCCCTGCGAGCTTGTAATTATTATTATTAAAAGAGACACAAACAGGAATTTTTGGTTGCCTAAGTACCTCAATGTGTGTATACGAGGCTGATGTGTGCACATTATATAAACGTGACTTAGAATCGTGATATTTGAGGAACGGTAATACTTGGAGAAAAAATTATGAGAACTATATTTGTAGAGAATTTTGAGATCTACAAATTTAGTCTGAGGTATTTTTTGGATAAAACCTATGGTTTTTGAGAAAAACTCAAAAAACCTAAAATTTTGACCTTTGACCCCGAATAACTTTTGAAGCACTCATGGGACAGCTGGGGACTTTCAAATTTTTATTTTTTATAGTAAAATAAAGGTCTTCACCAAAATTCAGCTCTGTCGGAATTTTTGTTATTTCAATATCGTATAATGACCGGACTATTATATGACATTGTCTCTTGTAGTACAAAACCCAAAGACAATAAATTTTGAACATTTTCTTAAAACAGTTGTAAAGAGATTCTATTATTTTTCTTTTAATAAACTCTCAACGCATCTATATAACAAATAAATATATTTTTAGGCACATATAATAATAAAATAATAAAGTAAATCACAGATATTATTATGACATTACCTTAAACAAATGATTGGTACTGCAGAAAACGACTAACTTTACGAATAGGTAATTATTTCTTTAATATAAATGAACGTAGATATATTATATATTTAGTACCCACAACAGAATAATTTGATTATTCAGTATATGGGTACCTACGTACAATCTCTATGCTAAGTTTAGTTACATAAATTATCAATATGAAAGAGAACCTATATTTGTTTATAATCCTCTCAATTTATATCAAGAATTGTTTAATGAAAACTTTTTTAGCTTACGTTACATGGATACATTATTTCTAGTATGAAAATATATTGATGACTAAAGACGTATCTGGCCTAAAGAAAGGGTAACTACCTACAAGTATGTTTTTTTGAAAAAAGACCGCTGTGTTGTTGGTTCGATTAGTTATAAGGCTTTGCAATAATTTTTCTATAAAATTTAAGAACTTCTCACAAAAGTGTTAAGCATTCGATCGTTTTTAGAATTGAGTATCTTAAGATACAAATAGAGAAGCAATTTGTAAATCGAGTTCGAACTGATTTGTTTGGGGATAAATAACGGATTTACATAATCACTTAACAAGCTTTATGCGAATTTACGCAGAAACTTATTGCTGACAGTAGATATTTTTATAATACCACACGAATAAAATGAAAATTATACAAAAAAGTTTGTTTTTTCAATAGATTTACATTTTCGTGAAATCAATTTTATTTTACTAGAACATATAAAATAACATTTAGGACATAACGATGTAATTTAATATTCCTAATATGTCTTTCTCCGTACGGGCACAGATTATTAAATAGTAATTATGTGTAGATAAATACTATATCGTCCATATCATAGTGCACGACGTGCGACTCTATTGCTTATGTATCCTACTATTTATTATAACTTCATATCACTCTAAAAGTTCTGCATCGATTGAATTTGAAGGATGAACAGCAAATTATGTAGGATGTGGCCCCAAAGACTAATTAATTTAAATATATCTTTGTGAAGCTCTTTTCAACCGACTTTACGAAGGAGAAGGTTATTTATTTGATTTTTTGTATTTTTAGCTCAGAATTTTTTCTGGATGTACCGATTTTTATGATTTCTTTTTTTATTTGAAAGCTGGTGCCTTCCATGGGGTCCGTTTATTTTTAGTCTCGTTTTGAGATTTGATTCAATGATGAAAGCGTTTTAATCTTTTGTTGTTATAAAAATTGTTTGTTTGTTAGTAAACAATAATTATTTTTATATAATAATTATTATTTAGTAACAATAATTATTGTAATCTTCAACGTAGAATACAAAGCTTTCATTGAAAAATTACAATTTATTTCTTTAAATGATTAAAAACCATGCAAAATATACTGGTAATCATTCTGCTTTGGAGAAGTTTATTCTTCAAGCAGCATGGTAATTAAAAAGCAGTGATTTATTTTTTTGAGAAAAATTAATACTTATTTAAAGTAAATCGCGTATTCTTATTTCTGAGCGATGACACGTATTTATGTGTGTACAGGCCTGTGTACAGACAGAGTCGACCGAGACCGTTTATTGGTTGTTTATATAAATGTGTGGTCATTGTAGTCTCCCTATATGAAAATCGCTCGCTTGCCTACACGAGGCAGGCAATTACCTTACCTTTACTGCAATTCTGGAGCCTGAACAACGCATCTATAACTTTAAAAATGTTTAACATATTGAAAATATGTATATTATTGGGATTCAAAAATATTGATCGAATTTTTACTTATTTTTCTTTAAATACTATTATTATATTTAAACAGTTCTTGGAAAAATTCCATTGTATGTCAGACTCCACGGAAATCGTCCCATAAAGAAACTCAATTCGACAGTTTAATATTAATGAGCGAGCGTATTCCAATAAAAATTATTAATTGCCACCTTGTATGCCTCGTAAAGAAATCAATAAGACATTAAGCTTTTAGGAGTTTTTCCTATAAAGTTAGTCCAATAGCTAGTACCTGGATATCACCTTTGAAAATTATATACGTACACTATAATATACACCTACCTAGGTACCTTATGTACAATAAACAAGCTTTCCCGCTCGCGTAGTCAAAACATAGAAATACAAATGCCCATATAGTTCCTATGGGATTACTGGAATAAAAACTATTCCATGTCCTTTCTCGGGTATCAAACTATGCTTGTGTCAAATTTCATTCAATTTGTTTCTGTATTTTTGCAGTAAGCAAGAGACAGACATAGTTAGTTTCGCATTTATAATTTATATTTTATTTAATTATTAGAGATAAGGTATCCCTTATAAGAATAAATTACTAATTATACAGCAGTAAATTAATACATAATTAGTTTTTAACCTTCGCTATCTCGCACATAGTCAAAAAAAATTCACATGGGAATGAGATATTTCACCGGAGTTAAAGTATTATTAGTATAGTGTTATGTTATCTGTGGTATTATGTTATCTATGACCGAATAATAAGTAGCCTATATGATTCTCTAGACTTAAGCTATCTCTAGATATAAAAAGCATAGCATCATATAACGGAGCGATTACCTACCGTTGCGATGTGGAAGAAAACAAATAAATTGAATAAACAATTGAATGAATCTGTTTAACAGCATATAAGGTAAATTAAACAACCTACTTATAATATTTTTATAGTAACATCTGAGCTCTATTTTTTTAGCTTTTAAGATTTATATTGCTTAAGTTACTTGTTTAAGTAGTTTCGAAAAGTTCATGTTGTCGAACTCTACTTGAAAATTGTTAGGTAAATTCCAATTTTCAAATTCGTTGTAGATGTTAGGGAAAACAATCCAATTAAAACCAAAGTTGATTTATGTCGACGGTTCTTTAGTACTTTTTATATTTTTTATACGGGTAGATTAATCACCAATTGATATCATATAAAAAGTACTCAGGCATACCATGTTTTATAATATTTATTCAATTTATTACTGAATATTAGATTTTTGTAGCGGTGCTATACCTAAACAAAAAATATTTCGTTATATGTAAGCTGTCTTGATATTTATTAAAATTATTTTGCTTAGCGGGCAATTTTTAAAATATTTGCTTATCCAGAGAAAATAGAACGGCCACACTCCCTGCAGACGCGAAAAACTTTTACTCGTCAGTAATGATTAAAGACCTACGTGGAGATCCACGTAGGTGATTTCTCAAACTCTCGACGACGACTCGATTACAACTGGCCTTTAAAATATTTAGTTCGTAAGTGTTATTACTAGTATAGTATTATATTATCTGTGGTATATAGTATATAATATAGTATCATGTTATCTGTGGTTTTATATTCCCGTCTCATCACACACTATACGTGAAATAACCAAACCAATAAGAGCTTACAAAAGTGTATTAAATAAACATGCTAGATTGTTTAACGTCACATAACAGATAAAATACCTCTATTATCTGCTCTGTAGGGTTTTGTGGATCAATCAAAGCAATTAATTTCTGTAACAAATGATATCACCATAATTTTCAATGCAGGTTACGGTTTGGGTTGCTCGCATAATGTATTATTTCCTATTTGTTTGTAAATTATGTCGATAAATTGTAACTAAATTTCTATAGTTGGATTGAACATATCTGCACTAACATTTATGATGCTGAATAGTTTGTTTGCGTGAACTTGAAATTTGGTACAAAGATAGTTTGTGACCGGAGAAAGATGTGTAACTTCTCGGGTCTCAATATATATGTAACATACATATTAGATAGTTTGATCCTGGAAATACCACGGGAACGTGAACTACGTGGGAGGAATATCAGGACTATGTGTATCTTATACTAATTGTATTCTTCTCTCTGTATCTCGGCGGAAAACTATTTTTACGTATTTATTATTCCATAATTATTCTATATAATTATTCATAGATTTTTTCTATCGTTTTATTATTACACGATATAACTTTGATAAACAGGTAACTTTAAATTTAATTGAAATGTTATTTTCAAGTTCCACTTCGATTTTCCCTAATCAATTACAGACTACACTCTACAGGAAGAGAAGTTCAGTTCCGGTAATTGAAAACTGTTAGCTAACAACAATCAATAATATAATTTATAACATCAATATTTTTTATGAAGTTACGTATATAATCTTTATATTAATAAACAGTTCAAAGTATTTATTTCCTTCTATGTTTTTAATTAATTATATTTAAAATTGCAACTTAACACATTTGAAGTCCTTGAAGGTTCGTTCAACATTGTTAATCGATATTTCGCCTATTTACGTAGGTCTAGTTCGAATTTTGCAATCACAACTGTTTGTGCTACTTTTCTAATTTCCAATGTTTGCGCCTCTAGAATTGGTGTTGATGTAAATTGAAGTTTAACTTGTTTCATAATATTTATCATCTTCACTTTGGTAAGATAAATAAAATCTTTAATTATCTTCAATTTCAATATTTTCTTAAAGAGACTCTTGGTTATATAATAACTATATAATAAAAAAATATGTAATGTATCGATAGGTAACCTGCGCTCTTAGTTCCCAACGAACAAACAAAAATTAAATACTTTGCTGATGTATATTAGTGTATATTTATTTTATCATGTTGTTTTTACTATGAGATTTTATTTAAATAAAAACGTCTTTTAATAAAAATCGTATTTTTTTAACAACGACAATTAATCCCGATTTATGTTTCGCTCGATCCTTTAAAAAGAGAACTTATTTAGACAAGTATTACTCATAGAACGAAATCTTGCGCAGTCACATTACGTTTCATTGTGGAATTGACTATATGTATTTAACTAGAGTGTTTACAAATTACAGATAAGATTGAAAATTTGCCTAAGCAATGAAAACGAGTAAAATAAACGGAAATATGTGATTATGTGTATTACGCGATAATGTATATGATGAAAAACATACAATGATTATTCATGTATAAATTCTGGTTTTATGTTTCATACCTTTCAATTGTGTTGTGTAAAAATTTATCTCAGTACGCAATGGAACATTATGTATATTGACGGTTACTACTTACTATACATCATTTTGGTACACGCTCGGTTGCTTTGGTTGTTTTCTTTATATTTTCTAAGTATATTTTTTATCTCATAGCATAACTGTGCTGGTGGTTCGCCTGATGATACGTCCGCCCATGAACATTCGCAGAGGTTCAGACCTCTACAAATGCGCTGCCCGCTTTTGAGAGGTAAGGGATAAGGAAAGGATTAATGACTGGAAAGAAGGAATGGACTGGGAAGGGTGAGGAAAATAAATAGGCCATCAGCTCCCCCACTCAACGTACGAAACACAATAGCATGCTATTATTTTACGCCGGTTTTCTGAGGGGTGTGGAACTTCCCCGATGCGAGCTGGCCCAATTCGTGCCGAAGCATGCTTGACTCCCACATAAAACATCTCCGCCACGATACGCTTAAAATTGTAAACGTAACGTTTCAAATAATGTGCTACCAACAAATGGTTATAGGTTCCGTAATTAATCAAGTATTATTAATATAATTTATTTTTTGTTTTAACTGCACGATCGTACGATTTCAACCAGCGCCAGCGGTTTCCATTTATAAAAGCTACGCTGCTTATGTTTGTTTATACAAATATAATTTCCACACTATAATTAATTTAATTATTGCGTAATTTACGCTTGATGCTACATTATACGTTACATCATGCACTGTACTATTTGTACGGTATTTCTGTCTAAATACGAAACATTACAGAGCATTTATATTACCTTGTTAATAAAACAAGGCAGGTAATACTCTTTTAGTATCTTCTTCATTTGTCTATAGTATGTTTATGTAACTTTGGTTATGTGTAACGGAGGGGTTGTAAAGGCTTTAATTCAATAAAATGAATGTAGAAAATCATGTTCTTGCATAACGATTACTTAAGAACATATTTTATAAGTTATTTGAACTTTTCGGTGTTTGGTACTCAAATCTATCTGTCTCCAACAGATCTCATGAAGCGTGCTAGTAAGCTGGCGAAATTTTAAGAGATGATGTATTTCTGCTGACGTAACAACAACAAAAAATTAATAAAGAATCGAAGTTAAGCAACGATTGGCACGGTCGTAAATTGGACTAGCTAAGTGAGATCGACTCGCACATGACAGATATTTTTGTTTTTTAATGTCTTATCCTACTTCCTTCCTACTAATATTATAAATGCGAAAGTTTGTAAGGATGTGTGTGTGTTTGTTGCTCTTTCACGCAAAGACTACTGAACCTTTGCAATGAAATTTGGTACGTAGACAGCTGGACAACAGGAATAACATATAGGCAACTTTTTACCCCATATTCCTACGAGATATGGACTTACGCGAGTGAAACCGCGGAGTTAGACTAGTAAATTATAAGCAAAACAATCCATGTGAAATAATTTTTTTTAAATCGCAGGTTTAATTTGTTTTATGTGATATTTCATATCATTTTTGTTTAAGAAATAAGGTTACATTTACCAAAGAGTTCTTTCTGAAACTACAATTTTAAAAGTATGTCTAATTTTCCCAAGTCACGTAAGAAGTTAAAAGTTAAAGCATATTTGAGGTGTATTATGCAATGAAGAAACATGTGTTAGGCATGAAGGTATAACATTTACCTCATGTATGATATACAGTGATTCCCAAAGTAGTACATGAGGGGCTCTAAGTTGACATTAATAAAAAAGGAGCTTCGCAAGTTGAACATAGAAGACCACGGGAGTGTTTTTATGGATATGAAATATCAGATGAATTGGACCTTGTTTTATTTTGCCATACCTTATAATCTTTATGCTATGGCAAGGGCTCCATCGATTTCTTTTTAGTATGGCTAATATGGCTAACATTTAGTATGTTCCGATCCGGTGTCACTTAACACCGTTGAATTTAGTCCATTGTTCACTGCATTCTGAGCAGTAGGAGTTCGATATAAAGCGAGATCTGGTTTATCTATAAACGCATTCCACAATATAAAAAGGAGCTGTACCAAGTATGTATGTGCAAAGAATAGAAAGTTTTGGAACCTCTGATTAAGAGGGATTATATTTAACTGTCCAATTTTTTCATATAACTAGTGTTCAAGTAAGCTCCTGTATAAGTCCCGTAAAAAGTTTTTCTTATGACTAGGATTTTCAGTGGTTTCGGATTAAAACAAGAAAGAAATAAAGGAATTATAAAGACTTCTTTACGTTCTATTTTCTTATTCTTTTCGTGACGAAGTTTTTATTTTACAGTATAATGGTCACTATTTGCTTTGGAAGGTATGTTCACTGACAGATGTGTTTTCGATAGATAAATTTTACAATTTAAATAGGTGCGTACTTGGTTAATGGTTGTTACACATTGCTAAAAAAATGTTGGTATCTAAGCCATTAACTTATATTTAAAACTTTTAAATGACGATTATTACTGTTAAAAGTGCATACGATCACCATAATATGTAGAATCGCGTATTTTGCTAATAATAAGACGAATTTTTCACTTTTATATTTAAAGTTCAGGAATGCATAATATACCTAATTTTAAGGAATATTAGTATGAAAATTAATTTATAAGAGAATTGGAAAAGCATATTTCCCAACTTAATACAAATTTGAACAGTTTAATTAATTTATTCTAATTGCTCAATAAAAAATGGACATTTGACGAGCGACAACCGTTGCGGAGGCGGTCATTGAGAGTGTATGATGAATGACGGGTGCGCATGCGTGCAGGCTTCGCTTTCAGCAAGATATAAGCACGCTGCACGAACCCATCGCCACATAACTTTGGCGCGCCCATTCGTTCGCAGAGAACTTTGCGATCGGACAAATATTCGAATAAAAAATATAATCACAGAACTTTTACTGAGAACTTTTCCAGTGACTTGTGATTGAGTTCCGCAGTGCTAACGGAACTTTCCCCCAGTTTCAGTTTTCCCAGCGAACTACGGTGAGTCTAGATCTAACTTGAGTTGTACTTCAACTGGTTTTTCAAATTTAAATTAACTTTCCGCAAATCGAATCTGTAATTTGGTTTTGATAGGAATCTGAGTAGAGTAAAATTAAAATTTTATGAATTTGAATTTAATTGCATTGGAAAGAGATACATGAAAATCTAATTTTACATTCACTTCAAATAAGGCGATACTCTTACAATATTTCGTTTTGAGTTAATGAAATTATGCGTAATTTTTTTTAATAAATTTTCTATATTTCTTAGAATATTTTTTATTTGTATATAAACAAGAAAGATGAACATCCGACGCGCATGAGATTTGCAGCATTAATCGTTAAATATATTTTTCTTATCAATAATTGTAAATATAATTTAACAGTCCAAATATGAGAATAAAAAAAAAACGTACCGACCGTTTATAAAAATTTCCCTTGTTATTGTCGTTTTTTATCATTACCGATGGAAGGATTAAGTTTCAGTAATTGGGTTTTGTATACCTGTGTACCTACTTTAAATTTCGTTAAAATAAGTTATTTTAAAATCACATAGAATGTGATTGAATACACTGAATTAAATGAATAAAAAGTTATGTTTCTTGTATTTATAACCACCGTTTAATTTAAATATAAATGCCTTTTTAGTTGTTGTTTATTTATTTTTTATATTTAGGAAATAAAATCCCGCTTAATATTATAATTTTTATATTTCTCATATCTGTTTATTACATTTTCAATTAATGGTCTTCATGAAGGTTTATTACTTATTCATTTATGTTTAATTTTTATTACAAAAAATATTTTATAAGATACATATTATTTTTAAAGAAACCAAGTGAATATAGTCATTTATAAGTACGATTTTAAGCGAATTGTATTTATTTTTAATGATCATTGAAACAATTCTAATCATTATGAAATATTTTAAATGAATACATACATGTTAAATAAAAAAATCGTAAAAAAATATTTTGAAGCAATGAACAATTAAAACTTTCACATCAACTCGTGTTTTATCAGGTTTCTACCACAAGGGATGCATAAATTTGATTACATTGTTATAAACCTCACCCGATACTAATTTTAAAGCGGAACTCTATGATAAATGTAGGTACTTTGTATAGCTTTTAAGGTAAATTTATCGAAAGGGTAAAATATCATTGAGTAACGAAGTTCAGATCTATGAGGCAGGATAATCAGAGTTAAGTACTCTCTGAACTAATTTAAAAGCAGATCTACTCTGTGCCTTCTGGTTATTTCACAGTTTTTACTTTGTTGAGTTGATTATTTGCCATCTGTTTGTCGCAAACGTGAATAGCCTGTGTATCTCGAAATGCATATTTATAATCATCATAAATGTAGATATGTGTTTTCCTGTAGGCACCTAATGTTGTACGAAAAAGGTAATTTTCTCTTAAGGGATAAGTTGAAATAATTAACTTTTATATTTGTTGATATATAGCAGGGAATTAAAATTTAAATTATTATCGAAATATGTTCGACAATTTATCAGAAATAAATAAGATATCTTGATAAATTGATATAAATGTATTGGAGCAAATTTAAAAAAATAAATATAAGAAAAGAAATGGATTGGAAAGAAATACTTATACAATTCTAACTCTATTCAAAATCAGATAAGTACGGAACACTGATTCAATCAAAATAACAAGATTGAATTCAAAACGGCAAGCGAAATTTGAAACATTTGTGGGGCAAACCTAAGAGATTATGTTTTGCCTCTCTGCAAAAAAAGCACAACATATAATGGCAGATCTTGCAATTACAAATGTTTTATTGAAGTAGTAGATAGAACAATAGCACGTTTAATTTTCATTAGTTTGTGTAATGGTCGTTTATTTCCATTATATTACATGTTTGGTTTGTTTTATTACGAAAAGGATTTAATACCCAAGGGATTACAAGCTAAAGGGAACGGAAGTCTTAAGTTAATAGGGAATACATCTTATTACAATGGTTAAATTATAAATAAACTTATATTGTAACCAAGACTAATCACAAAACGACTAACTTCACCAGAATCGTATAAATTCATACAAATGTCAAGTGAATAGGCCTCTTGAACAATAGCCGAAAATCTGACATTGAATAATTTAATTAGTATTGTACTACGTGGTGTTTAAGGCAGGTTGATTAAGAGTTTAATTTTTTTGTTTAATGATTTAATGATTATTCAAACCATATATATACAAGTTACACTTGATAGATATTAAAAAAAAAACTGTTTTTTTTTTCATGTCTTTCAATTTTTTAAAGCAATATTATAGAAAAAAATCACGTATTTTTTACATGGGTCAATTATTATTATTTAGTTAATTATTCTTATGTATTAACATCAGAATAATTGTACCAATAATTTGTTTAATAAATAAAATAAAAATTTGAGTAAAATTATTACATAAGGTATTCAAGAACAATTTATTTATATAAGTCATAATGTTTTGGCAAAATAAAGATTGTTATTGTATTATTATTATGTATTATTTGTAGTTAGTGAAAGTGTTAGCTGTTAGCTATATGTAGGGGAGTAGGTTGTTGTTATTCATAGGTGCAATAAATACAACCAAGATATTAATTTATGATGTTAAAATAATAAAAAAAAGTATTGCTCCTGTTTGTACGTATTTCATTAATTTCATTTTGTTGTATTCTTAAAAGAATGTTTACTTAATATCCGTTTGTAAAATACAGTATTATTAAGCTCTCCTAAAAATGACAGCAATATAAGTTCGTGAAATTCTTTGAAAGAGTAATGAAACTGAACGCGGAGCAGTCAGAAGTACTGTGACGTAGGGGAAAATAAAAGACCTTTTCATTTCAAAAATAGAGATAGAATTTTAATTTATATCTTAGCCTTGTAAATGTAATTTAAATCTCGCAACATGAAGAAATTTAATGGCTGCGGCTGCTAAAATATCTATGTCGCATCAGAAAATCGGTTCTACATTATCAAATAAAAGGATTCCCGATAGAAATATCATATGGATAGAAAATTTGCTACAAATACAAGCGGATCCCACGAGATTACCGAGTCCGGTAGAGGCTTATCAGTTATAAACACAGATTGTTTTGTAGGCTTGATAAATTTCAAATTATTGCCACGGAATCTAATAATGTTGTTGCATTATAAATAGTTAAAGCTTTAGTATACAATAAAATAATGTTATAGACCATACATTTTTATTTCTATATCCTCAATATCTTACCATATTTTCACCGGATTGCGAGTCTGACATATGTTATTTTCCCTACAAAATTGTTACTAATACAACGACGTCTATGAATCTATTTATCGAAATATCGCTATTCATCAAAGCCAATGGAAGAATAAGAAAATGTATTCATAATATTTGTAGATAGAGGACTGATGCATGGGACGTTGCGTCAATAGAAAACAAATTGGACGTCTATTTTGATCACGTTTTTCGGTCCGTGAGGTATTTGTTCCGATAGGTTTTACAAGAAACATTTAGTGGCGATAAAATGTTTGAAGACTTAATCACGGAGCTTAGCCGGCTTCAAGTCACAACACTTTCACCGTTCAACCGTCCAAGCTTTAAAGGTTTTTTGTGGATTACTACGATCTATTTTGGCTTAGGAATCTTTTATTCGTTTAAATTGTATTTCTGTATCCTAAAGGTTTATCTGTTATATTAATATACGCAATGATAAGTGTGTTTTCGTTTACAAAAGTGTACACAGTGCACGCGCTTTAATTACACCCGTCATACTGACGTTATCTCGTAGCATCCACGTAGCCGTATACTCCAACTGACTCATCATTGTATCAAAATGTTTACTCATATCCATCGCACACCGTTTGCTGGTTGAGCTTGCAGTTGAAATCTTTTTTATGAGTTTTTATTGTATTTATGAAGGTATGTATCGGATAAATTATATGGATCATAAATACACATGAGAAGTAATGGTCCCCACGCCAGATGTAAATTTCGTCGATCATTTCTTCTGGACTGAACGATAAACGAAACAGCAATTATGATGACTGTCAGTTGCACATCCATTGATGGGTTTAGCTATGGTGGCTTTCCAAGTAGGTACGTGAAAAAAATCTTGTTCTGACTTGAAAATTTGTCAAAATTCGTAACTTACAAATATAGATATTAGTATATGAAAATGATTCGGTTTTGAGAAATGATCGGACATGGAAAAATAAATGTTCATGTTCATTTTATTTTATGTTCATTAACAAAAATTACATGGCAATTGTTTTCTCTATTCCTGAAAAGGAATCCATTTTGTGCGAATAATGTGATGTTAGAGTTGTTTGAAAAGTTAAATCACTGTTGATGTTTTGAATAAGTTTGCTAATTACTATTTGGGCCCACAAGGCGCTCTGAGTTTCATCCTCTTAATAGACTCTAAGACCCCAATTGTGTCGGCATTTAAACATAATACTTGAGGTCACAATACATTCGTTATCGTGATAAGTTTGTAATCAAGATGGAGGAACGTTTTGTATTGCTGGATGTTTAAATTAAATTTAAAATAAAAAGATGGCACTCAACTATAGCGTAGATACATAAAATTGGCACTCAACCATACCGAATTTTTTTGTGATATCACTATTTGAATTTATTTAAGCAATTAGTGATAGTGTTTTTTGATAACGAAATGAATTTCCCAAATGTTACAACAGTTAGCTGTTGCTCCATAAATCTTGTCATGCATTTAAATTGCTTAATTATTTGATAGATCATTTTTTGTTGATACCTACGAAACTACAAGACATCAACGTGAAATGTTGCTGTAGTTTGTTCAATATAATATATTATTAATTGTTTGAACGTTATATAAAACAAATGTCGTTTATCTTTCATACAACTGTGTATTATTTCAACATATCTTCATAAATATTTATGATAGTACGATCGCATAGCGGTCATAATGAGACCTTCTCAAACTAACGACTCTTCCCCGTATTTCAGTGCAGGAATCAAGATTAAACATAAATTTGACAAATCTGTTTGGTAATATGAAAACAACGATATAATGCACATCTTATCGTTAGTAGCAATATAAGTTTTCCTTGGACTGTTTTTGTCTATTTATATGTTATCAGAACTGTATATAATAACACTAAAACGTGTTCCTGTTAGTTTCCTAATGTCGCGAAGCAGAAATGTCACAGTTCACTGTGATTTATTACTGTTCGCTTAAATACAATAAATCAAAAATATTGATTTTGTGCAGCAATACATACCGTTCGATTTAGATACATATCGTGTAACTAGTTTGTGAAATATATTGTCAAGTAAATAATATTGACAAGCTTTATAGTTAGTCGCTAACAAAGTATGCATGTTGCAATTTTAAACGGTGCGGAATAATGACGTTCCGACGTGGCGTTAGATGGGCCTTGAGCAAAATGCACTTGATACTGTTAGCTCAAGTGAAAATGCGTTTAAGTATTTCCTTAATAAATTTACACTATCGGAAAATCTCGACCTCTCTTACCTATGACGTAAGTGACGACATGTGTGTCATCATATTTATCATACCATCGAATTATTTTCGATTGCATTTTGCTATATTGTAAGTGAATCAGATTCACAAGACTTGAGTGTAATAAAATTATCTTTTTAGGAACATTTCATTTATAAACGGCAATAACGTTTCTAAGATTGAATAATTCAAACGTAAATAAAATTATTGATGGTAAAAGCTCTGCTGGAATCCAATATTTAAATTACTTTTATGAGATTATAAAAAAACGTTAAATTTATTATTATTTACGCGATTTCAGTGTTTGAAGTCAAGTAAATTTATAAATCAGGATATTATGCGATATTTATTTGATTCTTTACTTAGGATCAAACGAAGTTTTGGGCGAGCCAGTTAATTTGCGAGGACGTCAACTCAATTTTGAGGCGAACCACTTGTTGATTTTTATTTTACTTTTGTGATAGAAGGGTTAAATAAGTTGATTCGTTGAATAATTGTTCTACCGTTATATTGTTCATTATAACTCAAACGATTTTTTACTTCAAAGAAACCTAAGGACAAAGATCAAAGTCATTAGTTGTTCTTTGTTTTTAAAGGTAAAAACGATTGTCATGGATCTCTTATAAGAATAATGAAATCAAGGTATAAAAATTAAAAGTCAATACATATTTTT
>NC_052112.1:6340549-6349050 GCF_012273895.1 Zerene cesonia | reverse complement strand
TTACTGCACATTTGATTATGTATTCATTTCTCATAGTCTATCATAATGATTGATTGATTTTGAGTAATACCTCTATTATAGTACCTCTATCTTATCTGTGCAAACATTCATAACATTGAGTCACCAATATTTTGGTTTGTGTAAACATACATACCTACCTTTCCTGTATTTCATGTATTAAGAAACCAATATTGATGAAATAACGTTAGAAGCGTGAAATGTACCAAAGAATAATATTTAAATAGCCTTTGAGGTTTAACACGCTTGTGAAAAGTATTTTCAATATTGACTGGACCTTTTTCACTTGTAGGACGCATTGCACGAGATTGCATTTCAAACGCAGTCTATGTACCAACATTATACCCGATTTTACTATAAAGTGAGATAACATTTTGCAAAACATTCAAATAAATACAGGCTTTTGTGAAAAACCTTCAATTTTATTATGTAGTACCTAGTATTATGTTATCTGTGGTAATAATGAATTTAATTTATGTTTTAGTGCTTTTATGAAAACACCCATGTAATCATAAAAACATGATTTTAATAGCTGGCAAATATTGAAAACACTTATCTGATAAACATTTAAAGAAATAATACATTTTCCTAAGTTAAAAACACTGAGTGCGCTAAGCGATTTTTCTGTAACTATAAATGTTTTTTCCGTTTGTCAAACAAGACGTGGGTGGTTCTGTAAACGGCAGTTTTCAGTTTAATAAAATAAGTATTATAAGGTTCTTATGTAAAATTGTATTCAATTTTATTTTGAAATCGAACTTGAACGAATAAAGAATAACAAATGGACACTAATTAAAATGTAGAAGGCAAATTAAGGAACAAAAAAGACTGAGAGAGGTGATTAACAATTTAGAAAACACTTGTAGAAAGAGCACAAGTTGAAGTAGAATAGGTTCAACTGCGCTTATTATAGCATATTATTTTGTTAATGTAAAGTATTACAGTTTATATGCAGGCGGTATTCTGAAGTGGAATATATTAACAAATAGATTTTTCAGATCATATCGTAAAATTTCAATCTCGGTATCAGCAAGATCTATTTGGATTATTAGGGTTATGAAATTGCTATACTATATATGTTGGAGAGTTATTTGTAAGCTCAATGATTAGGTTTTTTATACTGTGCAATACCACGTATGGATTTTATTTTGTATTTATTTATCGTATTGGTAATATTATTGTAGGTTTCTCTTTGATTCGGATATTGATACTGAATATTTTGATTCAAATACATAGCTCCGTACCTATTATATATAATAAAGCGTAATTATTGAAACAATATGTGAACATTTTAAAATTTTAATTCACTTTATTTTTGTTTATTAATTAATATTAACACTTTCAATGTGTTTGTAAATATTGACGAATGTCGGATCGAGTAGACTGAGTAGGTATGAGGTACTAAGAGAAAGCTATTTCTCTGTAATGGATCATAATAATTATATCAACACGTTAAGCGTGTTATGGGGCGGAGAACGGCAGCTTCCAGAGAAAAACGATTTCTTTACGAACGAATTCACGATTTGGGATTTCTGTTACGCAGTGAATGATAGAGAGCCGTCAATTTATGACTCTAATAACGCTTGTTATAGCTGGAATTCTGCTAAGTTTAACAAATAAAACGATGCTATTTTCTATGTTGTGAAATATTAGGTATCTAGTTTTCGAGGCTATAACGCGGATGATGCCTAGTATGCAATAATGATATCACTTTTTTGATGCCACTTGAAGATATGGTCTTTCACTGATTACAAGGCAACCTATTAAAAGGGAAAAAGTAGTTCACAACGATGATACACTATAATATTTATGTCAAGAAATTCGTGTTATGGCTTTAATGAAAACGCTTACGACGAACCAGTGGTTGCCCGTTGGTCAAAACTGGCCTATTAGCATAAACAAAAAAACTATTTTCCAAAGCGTTTGCGTGGTAGTGAGTGAAACTTTTTATTTTATTTGAAATACCTACTTTTTATGCATTATTAAAAAAATATGTAATTCTGCACTAGGTACTTCTCTGCATATACTATAAGTGTGCCAAAAAGTTATCTGCCTTTCCGGAGCAGAGTTTCTTAAATCTTGCATTAATGTCAATCCAACATTGTTTAGTACACAATGTAAAATGCTTTACAGCTATTAAGTGCCATCATTTGTATTAACTCTGAACGATGAGACGTTAGAAATCGTCTGATAAATGGCTGGTAGTGAAAGACGAGAGACCATTTAAGATGTTTTCCAGACAATAAGGTTTCATCTTAAAACGATTGAGAGCCGAATTCAAATAAACAACAGGTATAATTTATTTTTAGGCCAACTCAATCTCGTATTTGCTACCTGTAATTTTTTCAGTTGATTGTTCATTAAAATTTTAATTGAATTTATTTTTGAAGACACGAAGATCTGATTGTTTGTATAAAGTGTAATTTATTGTAATTTATCAAGCCTTTTGTTTGTTCTCTTTTCAAAGAATTACTATTTATAGCAACCGAAAAGTACAGTCAAGACCTATCTTAAATACATGAAAAAGGTTTTCTATTATTCTAATACTCATACCTATATGTACACAATTATATAAGATGACCTTTGTAATTGGACCTTTATAATTTCTTTCTGTGTATTGATTGATATTCAGTTGATACATATTATATTATAATACTCTATTTTATGCAATAAATAGCTATAAGTCCCTTATTGAAACGTATAATTTAGTTTCCTCTAGTGAATTAGGTACGACCGTATTGGATTCAGTTGTAATGTATTACATTTGTGTTATTGAATAATTTATAAACATACTACATGTATTGCGTTATGTACAATTGCATGCAATGGGTTATGGGTAAGCTGTTTTAAATAAACATAAACGTGGAATTTTGTAGTGTCGATTACGTTACAACCACGTATTATGTGAAAAGATTATTTAAAAAATTGACTGAATAAAAAACGTTTCAACATTTTTAGCAGTAGTCGCGAGTTACCTTTATGATTGTTAAAGCACCTACTATAAGGTATGTTCTAGATTAGTGCCCTATGCATCGGTATTATATTGAATATAGAAGACCTGAAACTTGGTTGAGATGAAATCGAATGAGCATAAGTGCTTCCCGCTTTTACCACAAGTCGAGTGAAAACTCGAGCTCAATTCCTGTTTCCGCGCAGCAATTGCTAGACTTTTGTTTCAGTTTCAAACAATCTCATAGAAGATTTTATCTTTTTGATTTTATATCAGTTCTTGTTAAGCGAGAGTTAACTATTGCGGTTACTATGACAAATAAGGCTTCAAATTATGGATATCACTTAAAAATAAATATATTACCAACTCATGTAGGAATAATGTTTAAAAATTAATTACATTTTGCTTTATAACTTTTGTACAAAGTAACTTTCAAATTGAGAAAGAGATCAACAGAAAAATTAAACCGACATTACATACTTACATTTTTAAGTCATTAATGTTAGTTTATTTATTGCAGTAGGTGGATTAAGGTCTAGATCTATTCCCTTTTTTAAAACGTTAAATTTATTGCCAAATCCAACGTTTCCATTGGTCCGCTTCATGAAAGCTTGTTCATTCTATGTTCAATCATGTGACAACTCCAAGCTGATAACAGCAGTGATAAGTAAAATACTAAAATGCAATGACAATAATAAAGAGCTAAACGTCATGGATCAGACAATTTTCTTGTCTTAAAATTTAATAACTGGAGGAGTTTAAGTGGAACTTTTTTTGGTTTTGTAACTAGGTAAATCCAAGGGTTTTCAACCGATTAATATGATTCTTTGTGTGTTTTATAGGAAATTATTTTCATTTTGTTTCAAATTGGTGGCAAATGATTTAAATTGTTATTTTAAGTTCTTCTATAAAGCTTGATAAAGTACATACGCGCAAAATATATGAAATTATGCAAATGACAATTCACAACCATAACGCACACACGGTTCGTATGTTTCTATCACTAGACTCTGTAATCTGCACTTTTGGCCCTCTTTTCATATGAGTTACAATAAAATTAGCATACAAATGTGTTAGCCATTGACAGAAGTAGGTGTAAACATGATGATAACGGTCAGAATAGGTGTTCCGTTCATGATACGAGCACATTACGTTTTCTAAAATGATCGCATCATTTATTTTTATTTCATAGATACACTACAGTTGCTTGATTTATAAAACGTAATTTATTATTTGCTAAAACGTGTTGCAAATGTAATGTTTGCAAATTAATCTTTTTAAATTATGCTGCCTACCGTTGTCCGTTTTTAATTAGAATCGAGTAAAAATTTAGCATTTGGACTATTTTAATGTAATCTTTAAGTATTTTATCTTTTACGAAAGTTTTAATTTCGTCTAGACTTAAAAACTTTACGCCTTAACGATTCCTGACAACAATTAAGATAAGTAAATTTTCTGTGGGAGATTATTTTCCAATCTTTTTTATTCCACCGACCCGAACAAAAGCACCAGGTTCCCTAATTTAACGAAATCCAAGAAAATCCGACAAATCATAGATAAAAAATTAATAATGTTAATTACTTATTACTTGACTAGATGTGAAAAATATCACATATTAATAATTGTCTTAATGAAAAGTTCAATCTTTTATAACTTTATTGACATGTAGACATGGTGATTTAATTTTATTTGTAATACAATATTACATTTCAAATTACCGCCTTATATTATGTTTTCATTTATAACAGTGAGCAAAAGATTGACCAAGGTAATACAGACATAGCGGAAAGAAATATAAGATATTTTCTATCGTCTTAAGCGTATAAGTACGTTTGTTACTTACTATTTAGTATTTGTAGTTAAATGTAAGTTTAGAACCGTATTAGTCTGCTTAGACTGAATTTAAGTCGAGTTTATGAAGTATCATTAAGGTTGTGTAAATTAATGTGAGTAGTTACCGCTAATCGATCGCTATCGGATAACAGTTCGTCAGAGCCACAAAACATTAATCTTTTCCATTGCAAAGTCATCAGAATTTAATCAATCCCAGTCTGCTCTTGATTTATAGAGCAATGAGCCGCTTACTTATCCTCGCAGATATTGAGAACTTCGTAACGACATGAAATTTAGTAGGATTAATTTCAATCGATGAGCAGAACTGTCAATTTTTCATTTTCACTTTCTTTCTCTCATATTATGTAGGTTAATACGATTACGTTATGTTGTATCACTGGTTCTGTCATTTCAATACGCCTCGTGTACATGCTACACATTTCTTAAGCAACTGTTGATCAACAATGTTCTAGAAACTGAGTTTTAGTGATGACGCTTTTAGATCTTGACTGCAACTACTGAACATGTTGATTCAATTTTGTTATCAAGCAAAAGTTTGCCATTGATAGGCTAAACAATAGTAGTTCATTTTTTGAAGAGCGCAGAAAGATTATTTTTATGTTCATTCAATGTGATGCGACGTTTTATATATATAAGATGATATATTGATAAAATTACAATTTTACGACTATTTTCGTTTTCTCGTTGCTTATTTATAGGACGAATTCTTTGGTCTGGTACATCAAAGTACGGTATATTTATTTTAAATATTTTCGTACAGGTATCCTTGATATCATGTGGCATACTTAACTTTATATTCTTTTTCTTTTAGTAATAATATTAGTTAGTATGAAAGTCCAGTTTCCCAGTCAAATTTTTGTTCGGACGGTTTGCTAAATCAAAGAAACCGTCCGTGTAAGCTAAAAAAAGTAACTGTTCTTTGTTATTGCTACCATCATATTACATGTACCAATCATACATATGCATTAAAGTCATCTTGATATTACAATTAATGAAATGTATTTATATTTTAATGTTTGAGTATATCTGGACGCAGTGGCCAGTTCGATGATGCTTCGATTATTTTTATCATTACTCATAATTAAATCACATATTGTTGAAGATTATTAACAGATTTAAAGTTACCTTATTAAAATTATTGAATTAAATTTGATAAGTTATAGTTCCAGTATTCCGATTCAATTAAATTTATAAAGGTAAGGTAACAAAAGCTTATAGATTCAAAGTATTTAGGGTCTTGACGGTTGAAGTCGTTAGGGAGTTATTGAATAAATTATTTCCGAGGTGATTAATTGAGGATTAATAACGTCATCTTTGAATGCCATCTTGTCTTTTATGGTACAAACGGTGTATATTTGTTTTAATATGGGCCCATGGATTTGATAAACTTCATAAGATTAGTATGTATAGCAAATCAATTATTACAATAGACGTGACTTAGCTAGTTGTATCGTTTATAAACAAGACAGTGTTCTGAAAAATAAGTTAGGGTTTAACGATAATATGAACATAAAAAGGATTAGATCGGTATATACAGATCAGAGAAAGATGAACGATATAGTGATTACAAGGCAAGCATAATTTTAACCGACTTCAAGAAACAGAGGAGGTTCTCAATTCGACTGTATGTTTTGTGCTAACAAATTGAAAAAAATACAGTTGCAACATTATTTTATATATTTTTAGTGGGTGAATATGACGATTTTTTTGTTTATTTGAAAGCTGGTGCGTCCTATATGGACCATATTTAAATTTATTCAATTTATGAAAATTTGAAGACGGTTTTTTTAAAAAGAACTGCTTGTCATCGTCGTTACATGAAAAATATTAAGTGTTACAGGAATAATCATAGAAACATTAATGTCAACATGAGGTAAAATAAAATAATGACAAATAATGACAAAAATATGACGTAACATCATTGGTTTGTTTCTGTACCTACATCAATGTATCATTATTTTAAGAAATATTGTGCTAGAAAGATAGCCTATAAAAACTATTCACCAATGTCTCATTTAGCGCGATGACGTCAATTATAATATAATAGTAATATAAAAATCCTTTTCTTAAATATATTTATCTTCTAACGTATAAAAGAAGTTCTGGGTAGCGTCCTTTGTTTTGTCCTGTCTTGTCTGTCATCTGCAGAATCAGTCTAAGTGGTAGGTACAACAAAATGAATCATGAGAAAATATTTTTACTATTTCATGCAGTGTTAATAATATGCTATGTAGACAGCAGATACACAGTAAAATTAAAAAAATACTTGCATATTATATTATACATGCAAATGAATTGAATTATCTATAATAATATTGTTCCAAGAACGGCTCTTCAGCGTAACTTTGAAATATTTTCATAAGCTAAGAGTATCTTGATACGGTAATTTTCAGTTTAATTGAATTTGAAGGCAGCCAAATTTTCGAGTTGGTAATCTCGTCGAGTATGTCTTTGATGCTTTTGTAATTAATATTCCTGCATGACCCTTCTTATCTTATGACGTTATTTGATGAGCTATCCCGTTCGTTGTTGAAATAATCTATGGATATGTCAAGTATCGATTGACTTATTTATTGGTTGGACGTGCGGTTTATTTAATATAAAATCCATACGTACATAAACATGTCGAATTTATGTACTGTATTCGCTTTAGAAAATCTATGAATACTCATTCTGAGATTAGCTTTCGCCATTATACTTAGTACGAAATTGAGAAAGAACATTGATATTTCAGAAAGTAAAACCTAATGTGAGGCGTCGCGCCGGGAGCCCGCACGTTAGACACTACAACGCATTTGCGAATAAACAAAAGTGCACAAAAGTTTTGTCCTTTTTATTTCAAATAGGGGTCCTTTTGATACAAAGCCTTGTAATTCTCCGTGTGGATTACAACTAGGTAATAATCATCGTGGGATGCGACCCAAAGCGAATGCTAAGCTTGCGGATCAACCGCGCCCGGGCAAGATATATTGCAAAATAAAATACGAACTCTGGGCTTTATACGGCCGTTTTTCATCTGTAGTTCTTTCCGTTCCATTTCAATGAGGTGGATATGAACATAGCGTAAACCGACTTGTGCTATCACCAGTACCATAAATGAGATACGCCTCAGTAATATTAACACACCTATGGGTGGGTATTTAATTTCAATTGAACATTTAATGTAATATGTAGGCTTTGAAACTATGCTATGCCTATAATGTTTGATTGATTTGAGCCTGACATTTGAAAACTATTTTCATTTGAAACTGTACATTAGCTCCAGTTCGTAATATCTTTCAATAAATACATGGACCATGACGATCTTATCACCTATTCTAGTTCAACAAACCCAAAATGTCAAATTAATTCGATACAGGCCCAAATTGAATCGCTTTGAAGTTGCCAAACACTTTTGTTACAGTTAAGAAAGTGAAAGGGGTTATCCCCCGTGCGTCGTCGTTATCGTATACTAGTCCGGCTTTTGATTCTGCTACTTTAAAGAGAAATGGGTGCGGGGACATGCTTAGCAACCTATTGCTAATGAACCGACGAAATATTTAACGCTATGTTTAGGTCAAAATTTTCGATTATGATTCATAATTATTATTTGTATAGGTACAATATATAAACATTATTAAAAGAAGCGTTATCTCTTTGAAATTACATACAATACCAATAAACTTCAAAAATTTCACCT
>NC_052112.1:6319221-6339549 GCF_012273895.1 Zerene cesonia | reverse complement strand
GGTTAGGCAAGAAACGCAGGTTCGAATCCTGCCTCGTGATCAAATTTTTTCTATTCTTTCAAAATTTCTCAAATTTCACCTTGTTATAATATTAACTGTGCTGTAGTATTATGTTATCTGTGATTATAGTTTAGATAAGAGGGTGTTAATGTGCCCATATCTCGATAGGGAGTCGTTAATAACCTGACACGATGTACGATTGCATACATGAAAAATGAGTAAACAGATTATTGCTTTCATACACTTTATTTCATATCTCTGTACCTGTACCTGTTTATGTTTATCTGTTGAACTGCAAGACAAAGCTTCGCGCTCTACAGTGCTCACGCTAAAGCATCTAAAGCATACACAAAGGTGTTTGAATACGAAAATGACTTTCCTGCATGTGCCACTTTGCGAAATTTAAGAGTTCCATACAAAGGTATTCATAGACGTTAACAAAGGTAGAGCCGCGTGATCTAGATTTTATTGTATTTCATTTGAAAAGATTGATAGAAAGATAGATAAGTTTGTATAAACAAGAAAAAACCTAATATGATAAAAAATGTAGTTTGAATAATAAATAAGTAGTTCGATTAAAAATTTCATCATAATAATGTTTTACATATACCTACCTATATAATTGCAAAATGTTGAGTTTTATAGCTATGATATAAAATAGTTTGGTTTCTTAAAACTTACAAATGCATGTTTTTTTACCAGTTTTGATACGCACTTACCACTTCTATATATAATAAACAAAAAAAAAAGTCGAAGAAAATAATGGAATAAATATTGAGCAGTTACTAATTGGGCAGTTACTTGTGTAAACAAAATTAGTCTGTACGAAATCTCATTCTAGGCAGTTTTATAAAAAAGTAAAGATAAATGGTAATTTTAACAATATCCAAGTTTCTGCCTTTACCAAGTAAAATACATAAATTTTGGTTCAGTATTAATTTTAGAAACTGTTAATTGATGAAATTACAAATGTAAATGACTATTTCTGCATAATTTATACCAATTAAATTGTGAATTCTCTGGTAACAGGGATTTTTGTTAATAATAATTAGGGTTGAGTTAAAATAGTTTATTTGGAATGGAAAGTGTCCAATATTATACAAATATTATGAATTTACAGGGTACGATTAATATGTATTATTGTAAATCAGGGACGTGTGCTTTAGCTAATGAATCATTAGTTTCACGAAATCGAGCACGTCCCATTTCCTTCCCACGATATTGTTAACACGAAATCTAAGCACGTAGGATATCCAATAATTATAACGTTATTACCCACTTCATAATGGCATTATTGGATATTGCCGATATTGTTTGGATAATCGGTTATCACTGTAGTACAATTGATTTTGATTACATGATGAGCATTTTCGGAACAGGGAATGCAGAAGTAACATATTACATGTTGCATTCGAATAATTTTTCCTTGTAAATGTTGTTAAACACTAAGTATTAAAGAAATAGGTAAGCATTTTTAGAACAAAAATCGATTAACGTTGTTATAAGTTTTGATGCTCAGTACCTATAGAAAAATGAAGTTAGATCACACTTCGTGGAACTTTTAAGAAATACAATTTACATACAATTCAACTTAGTTAAGTGTAGAGAAAACTCCGTGGGTTTATGAGGCTATACATTTTTATGACACTCTTTAACACAATTTACGTTTGTTAATATTTTTACAAACAATTTTCATTTGTTATTTCATTTTCATTTATTAAGTTAACCCCCATTTAATTGTATGTTCGTTTTGGGACTAATAACACCATTTCAACAACTAAGATTTGGTTCATTAGAATACCCTACGTTTACTATATAACTGCTTCTAAAGGAAGAAATATCAAATAAGTCACGACTGAATGAATTATTGAGCACACGTTAACGTTGGTAAGATGTTTAGATTTTGCGGTAAAAAGGTTGAAATTTGGCAGTCAGTATAGCAACGACATAAGTCCGATATTCGTCAGGTAATTAACTATTGAAGTGCTTTCGGCGTGATAGGTCATGAGTGTCGGTGGCAGAATTGATCACACACTTAGTTGTACTAGAATGTGCTCGAAAGCGTATTGTCCGGAATCAAATAGATGGTTAGAATCCTTTCTATCATGTATGTAATCAATTATCTATATTTATGAAAGAACGACTGAAAGTTAATGATTTGTTTTGGTTTGCTGGATAAGAAGTTTTGCATATTTTAATAAATTAGAATTATAGTCCGTCCGAACGGATCCCTGCAGATAATATTATCTAGTATATTTTTATATCATCTGTGGTATTGTATAAAATCTTATAAGTATATATGTACGCACTTACCAATATTTAACGATATTGTAATAAATCATACAAAGGCTTTTAACATTTTGAACTAAACGTTGAATATTGTCTTATGTTTAGAAGTTATTTTATCATAAGTTTTAAAACAATGCAAATATTAAAATTGATTGAAACTTAGCACAGGAAATATTTTACTCAATCTAAGATTCTTTTTGGGTACAATCGTATTTCTTTCGTTCCGTTTATATATTAACAGTTTACCCTTTCTTTTTTATTTTGTAGGTACATGTACCTGTATAATGTAGGTCTCAGCATATATAAGCATTTTTTTATCTTAATATCTGATGTCAACCAAGACCACCATATATCCGTGTAATTTTATAATTGTAAAATCGCATGAAACGAGAATCTCTATACTCTTGTAAAAGTGAAAATACATTATATTTGCGAATGAATTTATGTGATGTCATAGTGGCAGCTAGAAATTACGTTAAAAGGCATTCAGTCAAGGCTAAGAACGACTACGTACTAATTTAGAGATCATTTAGAATATCCGATTGAAACCTTTTCTATATCCACGTAATAATATCTGATAAAGCATCCGCTAACCAGAAATCAATAAAAACAAAACGAAAGCCAGTACTAAACCAATAGGAAACAAATAAAACAGTCTGGACAAAGCATCTCTGTGTTCTAGATACGATAGGTACCTGGAAGCCTGAATTGGGTCACGCTCATGCCAATCACTTTTCGATACGCAGAGTTACATTACAACGAAATTATAATCAACTATCAGCTTGATAAATGAGGTTTAAGCTTTTATGCATCACTGTAACAGTTGATATGTTTTCTTTTTCAGGTATTTTTGGAGGGACGTTAAAAATATCTACAAATATGGTGAGTAAAATATAAATTATATATTATATGTTACTGTAACGGTGCTAGATGTTGGTGTAAGGTTAAAAACTTTGTTGCTGTAACGTTCAGTCATTTTTTTTTATTTACTGTGAATATAGACCAGCCTGTTTCTTTTTTATTCTCAAGGAGGCATAATGGAGGCGTTTTGCTTCCTATTATGTCGATGAAATAATCATTAGGAGCATAAAATGCTATGGATATTTTCCTTAATGTGTACCTAACACAATATGTATCTCCACTAAAACTTAATATGCAAAAGCATAGGGTTTAGGATTGGTAAAATTTGACGAATAATATACGGGGATTGATTATATTTTATTACAAACGTACACTTTCAAGTATCAATATAACAGTGTGATGTTTGAAAAATGAATCAGAGTTAATACTATGAGTCCTCTTAGCAGAATTGATAATCTTAGGAGATACTGAAGGTAGACTTAAACAAAATTCTTGTTATGCGTAGAATTATAATCTCTAAACCTTTAGATATATTAATATCTTTTGAGGTGGTAATGAAGTTTCTTACAATAGATGCAAGATATAACATCGATGATTGATTAATACGCTGAATAAATTATTCATGAAATAATTACGTGGACAATAGGTTATAGATAGCTTAGTTTCGCAGTAATAATTGATGAGCTAAGAATAAAGTAATAAGGTTTCAGCATAATAGAAATGTTTCCCTTATAAAACATTTTTATGTGGCCAAATTCATTTGATTTCTGATCATATCATACACATTTATTTTCCTATTAGTATTGTTATTTTTTTAATGGACTATGGCTTAATAAACCATTTACTTTGATAGTCTCTAATTAAAATTCATTCATACACAGTCTATTTACAGTATATTTAAAGTCACTGTTATATGGGTAGCATCTCTTTCTCATTCCCCTTTGTCATATCAATATGTGAAAAAAAAATATCCTTAAATTTAATATAATCCAGTATCTCAACAATTGAACATTTTTTTCTGTTCCTAGGTACTCACTACATTTTTACTGAATATCGAATAAATTTTAAATTCCATACAAAATGAGTGCGCTCAGTTTTCTTTAACAGGAACCGCATAATAGAAACTATAGCTTCACAGCGACGACCTGAAAATTATTTTTATTGTTCGCAGAAATTACACAGCTCTTTTGGTTGTTCTCCCTTTTGCCTTTTCCATTTGAGCTTAACGACGCCGCATTTTTTCAGTAGATTTCAGATAAACTTATCTCTATGACTTCTAATTCGTACAGAATATAATAAGTAATAATAAAAATACAGACTGTGTTATATTTACTTTCTTACTAATTTAAATAAAGTTATCTACAGAATGAATTCAACCGTTTGTCTGACCGAGACACGAAATTAAATTGTTTAATATAAAGCCACAATATTACTTTTGAGCGTCAATAATGGCTACTTTGTAACTCCGTGACAATTTCATGAAAATTAAATGAGGGACTCTAAATATCTACGGAACAGCGAAGAACGCGTGTTCAAATCCTGTCTCAGGATATATATTTCTTTTTATTGTTATTGTTTTCAAATATTAAACAAGCGTCATTATGCTATGGCGCTATAATTTTAAATACATAAACTTACTTTTTATCTTAAAAAAAGAGTATCCCTTACCAGAAGTAAGGATAAAATTGAGCACTTATTATTATATAGTAAAGAAATAAATAAATCAATCTCCACAAAATATATTTCGTTAAATAATTTCATTTATTATTTTATCCTGCCAAATTCATCTGCGGGACACGAGATACAGCGTGGTACCACGCTCCAAGTAACAATGGTCATTGAAATCTTTCTGCCGATCTAATACCATATTTCTAACAACCTATTGTGTAAGGAAACAAATACATTACATCTATCTGTAAGGCAAAAACATATCATACAATAGTATGGTGGTAAAATATTATTTAGCAGCCAGACGTAAAAGGAAAAAGGTAAAGATATTTATTCTTCGGGAAAAAACACATTGAAAAATTTGAAAGTGTTTTATATTGTATAAAACCGGTTTCATATTCAATTTCTTTCACTTTTAAAAGATGGCCTAGAGAGGAAAACCCTCCGGCTGGTAAACCTCAAACGTTTTATTTTTATTTATTTTTTCCAATTGCTGAAATGACTAAAGATTTTTTTGTAACTTCTTTATTTTTGAGCGTTCCCTCGAGCGTTCTATAAATGACATAAACGTATGGATCATTTATTTAAATTAAAAAAAGAAGAATCTAGAAGCTTAGAATCTAGACCTTTTAGTCATCAAGGACTGTTAATCATCAAAATAAATCAAATAATAACAAAATGCATGATTTTAAAATCATGATGTTTTATGTTACTAATCCTACATAAGTGTGCATTTTGAAATTACATTTTTTATGTTTTAATGTCAAATCGTACACACACTAAAATTGAAATTGAAAAAAAAGGAAATTGGCTCTCGCAAAGAAGCAAACGTAAGTATATAATGTACCTATATAATTAAAAAAGGACAAACGGGTAACATATAAACACCGTCTGTTTGTTCAGCAAGTCCCGAGTAAATACAGCATCAACAAGGGCTCTCCAAATGAAGTGAAACCGCACTTAACTAGTTCCTAATAGGCTACAGCCATGAGAAGGGACGTGTGAACATCTACGACAATTAATTCCCTATCCTACCGTGTCGTGTCAATCAGAGAGCTTTAGTGTAAGATTTTACAGACGTACTTTTATCTGATAATGTCAGTATATATATGAGATTAAGATTCTCAAAACATCGCGACTATATTTATTGTATTGTAGTACTTAAAGCTACTTACGTGTATTTGTGAATGACGTCAAAGATTTTATCGTTGAAATATATGAAGGAAATAAAAAGTTGTCAAATATGTATCAAAAGTAGTGATGGACAGGTTTAACAAATATGTTCTGTATCGTTAACCAAGGGTAGAGTTTTAAGCCTTATAACCTTCGATAATATTACAGAAAACCTAAAAATGTTGTGAGTTTCTTGTGGTGAGCAGGGGAACCGGAGGCCCGTGTGAGGCCCTTTTTCTCACCCTTCCCAGGCCATTTCTTTATTCCTGTCACTAATTCTTATTGTCCTCTACCGTTTTATCTGACTATTTCAGTTTTGTCAGCTACCAATGTTGTAAGGACTGAATAAAGATGATTTTATTATTATTATTCTTTTTCCTGTATGCCTATAAAGAGGGCAATATATTTGTAGAGGCCCTTCCTCTGTGAATGTTCATGTGATCAGTGGCGATCGCTTACCATAATGGTATATTGCTCGCTCTTTTATTTATTATGATTTACTCGCGGGTGCAGTCAGGGTGGTGTATTTAGGGATTCACATCCGTTAAGACATTAAAAGCGTGCGATATGTTTCACAGCTTTTTTCTTCATTTATCCTATACTCGAAAAAAGACTTACAATTCCTTGCTAGAGCTTTTTTCGGTGTCTGTTTTTTAAGTCTTCAATGTATATATTTTTTATAGATATAAGGTTTATTTTGGTTATTTGTAGTCTTTTTACTTTATTCAGTGTTATTTATATAGATTATATCTATATATATTTTACGATCGGTGGTTAATAAAATCTGTAATAACCGATTTCAAAGAGAAGAGTTTAACTATAAATTATTAGTATGTATATGGGCACAGATAATGAAATATTACATTAAATAATCACAATCTCTGCACAATTTGAAAAACATAATATGTTTAATCTATGCCGAGTAATATAGTGCCTATTGTTAAATATTGGACAGGCATATAATAACTATTGATAGAAGATACGGGTCGACCCCATAAGAAAGGTCGTAAGAAATTCGATATATATTTATATTATTAGAAAGAAAGTGGCTGAATTTGTCAAGATTACTTGCTCCAGTCAATATGCCTTAAACTGTATTGAACATTCGTAGCTTATACAAAGCATACAGTGTACCTTTATTCGTATATCCCAGCATGGAAAGCATGTTTCTTTTAAAGTCGTTTAAAATTACTTATTCGATAGTAGTAATATTTTGGAAGGTCTGATAAAATACGATTTATCGTACACAATATTAATCCCTACGCGACACATCTGACGCTCGTCGAAAAATATGACAAGCTGCCTCCGAAAACGCAGCGGGTTAATAGCTTCCACGATCTGAAATTTGCGAAATATTTTTAAATTGCTACAATTTCGAATGAAATTTTTCACGTTTCGATTCGAATATTATCGTGAGTCTGCCAATATCATGTTGTGTATACTTTGTAACTTGCATAATATGCACACCGGTGAAATGATGGCTTTGAAACAAAGTATCAATAATATACTACTATGTTATTATTGGTGTGGGTCCGATGATAGACAGTTTGTTAAGATTTGTACTACTGGCATGTGATATAAAACATTCAGAATGTAAACGACAATTCCATTGTAGTATTATTTATTAGGCGAACCACCAGCTCAGTTGCCCGCTATGACATAAAAAAATATCATTATATTATCTATAGCACAAAGTATGGTCATGCTTGTTATGAAATATTTAGCATAAGTCATGTAAAACATCCTATTCATTTGTTATTTTCATATGAATTAAACCGTCTAAAGGTATTCATACAAAAAAAAATATAGATTACCTAAGCTACGCCAAGATATTCACGTTTTGCTCCTTTCCGTCTACATACTTTCAACAATTATATATTTTATCACTCGCTCGCTTCTGAAATATATCTGGTGTTTTCAATTTCCATACTTTTTAATTATCATTAACAAAATTTATCTTAGTATATTCTTGTGTTTGATTTTACACGAGTATTATACATTTAGAAATTGAAAACTTTTTAAGGGGTGTCTCCCCGTGACCACGCTCGCTGTAAAGTGTTCGAAACGTTGGGTCAATTATATAATGAATAAATCGCGTTTAAAATCCGTTAAAAAGTTTTTAATTTTATAAAATTTATCTTTATAAATGAATCATAGAATATTTGTTAATAATGCTTAACAGTTGCACGCTTCCCTTTGAAATTAATTGTCAAAAGCATTCTTGCACACTACACTTAATGAATTGCATGCATCATGCAATTTGCATTTCCCAGATAACTTGAATTTTCTGTCAAAGCTGATTTATTTGAAACAAATTGAACTGCACAGGGGCCGTCAAGATAAAAGCCAGCTTAAGACCACTGATTGCAAATACGTTTCTACCTACAAGCTATCACTTTGCAAAATGAGCATAACGTGAGATATTCGTATAATGAGAGCGACCCGGTAAATCGATTCCGCTTCCAGAACCGACACCTGGCTGTTGATTTAAAAATTTATATTCATTGCAATTTTGAGGAAGCTTTCACCGATGCCGTCAGTTTTTTGAATTCGCTCTCGAAATAGCGAGTAACAATTAACCTTTGAGCATAGTTTTCTGTGGTTTATCTTTATAAATTAAAAATGTATAAATTGACAAACGTAAACACATATTGTCATAGATAAGTGTATCTAATTAAAATACTTACAATCCTGATAATTGATCATTCTTTTTTGTTGGGGATAACATTCCAAAAGACCCCCTTCGCATACATAATCCATTTTTTAAAGCGTAGAATTATTTGGCGACTATTAAACCAGACTAACTAGAAATGAATCTTTATCTTTAACATCCTCGTCTCTTCGGAGACTTTCCCCTGGAGATTGGTTTTACATTCAATTTTATTATTGTTTATACAATGCAGAAAGTCTTTATGGAATTAAAAGTCAGAAAAGTAGACCAGAAAATTGGAAAAACATCGTATATTTCACGACCATTAAACGTAGCGCCACAGTGAACTAGATCCCTACGTATTTTGTCAGCTGCATTGTGACGTGATTATATGGTATCGCCCCCTATACTCACTAACGCACAGCATGTATACAGAAGAAATATCTTTTTATTGCTTGTTTATTAGTATATTTAACTCAAAAAACAGTTAAGCAATTTAAAAAATGATTCACGAATTATACCTTTACCGAGTAAAATTATTCTTTTAAGCCGGGCTAACCCGGGCGAGTGCCTATAATATATATTAGCTGGGTTCAATAAAATTCCCTGGTAGCAGATGTGGTGGGCAGTATGTTGCGTTGCGGTGGTCGTCGGCAGCGTGTACGCAGACGCCGCGCCAGCTTCCAGCGAGCTCTCCCACTCCATTGACTGGACTCAATTGGAACCGGCTCCTGATGATGTGAGTATTTTTTTGTTTCACTTGTCTAACATAATACGAAAATCACAAAAATAAAATTCACAAAAAACTGAATACTATAATTGCTGAAACTGTTAATACACTTACATATTATATTCGAGAATATACTAAAAGAAAAAGATTATCTCATAACTGAAAGCAGGTTTCATACAAGATTAAAGTTCAAAATGTACATGCAATAAGAACAAATGTTGCCTTGTCTCGTGAATAACAATCGCTAAAGGAACACGTACGTTCAGTATACCTATTTGTTATAAAATCCAGAGCTGTAAAGAACTCAATTTATTATCTCACGTGCAAATTTCATGATCTAGACACCGCATATTCTGACGTTCGTGTTTGCGTTATGACACTTTAGCATCGTTTTCTGCCATAGTCCTCGGAGCTTAAATTTGTCATACAGGCTTTTTCACGTCATAAAATTTGAATAGCGAATAAAAAAGCTTTTTTATGTGATTTTATAAAATTTAAAAAAGTTAAAAAATATGACATTTTTAAAATTAATATATAATATTAATACACACACTTACAGAATAACTTATCACATGCAAAAATTTTGCAAATGTTTTCTATTTCTCAAGAATACTCATAGACTATTCATTTATTAACATATTATCCAACGGACAACAGACAGATATCTTAAAAGTTGTAAGAATATGAATAATACATGAGATTCTTAAGAATTATATCGTAAAGGTTATGAAAGTACCAATTAAATTATTACTGCACAGGAAAGCATCGAATACGCCCTGTCGCCGGGAGGCCGCTATCCCTCCGCGCCCTGGCTCTACCTGCTCGCTGACGTTCCCCGAGATTCACAGGTAATTTTATTAGTTTTCCACTCGGAAAAATATCTTTATTCGCGAAATTTATGTCTTAAATTATAGCGGCATTCAACAGTTCCGAGATAAAATTGAAAGATTAAGCGGCACAAAGATTTCTGATAAAACGTTTTCGCTTGTAGGTACGTATTATTCGTTCTGCATGAAATCGACAGGATTAAATTTCAAAGTTAACCTGTTAATGTCCATCAACTTTGTTACTCTCTTTGTGTTATTTTAATTTATTTTGTTAAATTGAAAGAGGCCCTTTGTAATTACTTCGGCAAATTATAGAGAGAACATGATTGTCACTTTCGCTATTACCTTAATTGCCAGGACTATTGGCCCGGAAAATAGTTGGTTGTACGTATTTGTTGTTGTTATAATAAGGCTTTTTAATTAATTTGCACGAAAAACGTGTTAATCATTTTTGTTCTTCATTGAGTTGTATGAACATTACCATTTACCGTAATAAAACAGTTTTTTAGCTATCTGGGCTTTCCCCAGTTTAAATCTTGGTTCTTTTTTGTTTTACAAAAAACTTAAAAAAAATTATTGCGAATAACTGATAAGATGTGTGAAGGTGCCGGTTAAAGAGAAGATGGCGAGATCACGGCGATCTTACGTTTCTGTAAACCCAGCAGTTGAACTTTTGCAACGGGGTGCATACAACAACTATATGGAAAGGCTAGCCCATGCTAACCGTGACTTCTTAAACTGCATTGGAAAGCGAGGTCAGCAAAAACTCACAGTTATCCATTAAATAAGTAAAATTCAATTTTATTACAGCGTAGATTGGTTTAGATACTTAGTTAATTAGATTTAACAATATCGCTCAGTATATTTTACTGTTTATTTGCTAAGAGCTCAAAGTAGAATAGATCGGCTATAATGCATGAAACGTGTTATTTTCTTCTCAAGTAATTCTTAACATATAAGTATTTTTAAAAGGAAGTCTTTATCAAGATAATTTATTTTCATAGATCCGTGGAGCAATCCTGATTGCAAGATGAAGGCCTAAATTTGATCCAGAATCGCAGTTCCGTTGCCGTCCACATTTAGAGCCAAAGCGAAGTTATCTTTTAATTATTTAATATATAATTAAGTACAAGTATATATATAACCATGACTATCATGTCAATATTCATACATGTATTATTTATTAAAGAATATACATTAATATTAAAGTTGTTTTGTTTATCCCTATGCCCCATATTATATTATGTTATAAACTGACATTACAACAACGAGGAGAAAATCTTTATAATTTTCCGTATTACGTCAATCTGCAGACGTTGACTTAGCTACATATATGGGTACATATATTTCGAGCAAGTCAATCGTACTGTTTGATCGACATGTTTGCGTACTTAATGCGTGTGCCTGGCGCGAAGGAGGAGGTTGGCCGCATCAAGCGACGGATGCCCTCCCTGTCCATCGACCTGCCCATGTCCGTGCTACGAAACAAGCTGAGCCTCGAAAAAGATAGGAAGATCCACGCGCTGCGAGCGGCCGCTAACAGAGACTTCCTAAATGACATCGGAAAACGAGGTAATTTATCCGAAAACACATATATTATCATTAAATATTAATTGTGCTACATAAACGTAAATTTGAATGAAAACAAATTTGGCTATGCATAAAACAAGCAATGATACGTGAGTAAAAAATACACACGACATGGTTTTTGACATAAATAAAGAAGAAATATTGCACGCATTGTTCTGATAAATTTGTGTCATACAATGAGAGTATATATTTGTTTTGAAAGCTTTTATTTATATCAAGATAAGACATTTATATGGAGATACATTTTATTGGAACATGAGTTACTAACATTATTTTGTTTTTCCAGGTTTTCTGTGGAGCTCCGCGGTAAATACGGATACTTATTAGGAACGATATCGTTACTGACTGTACTTAAATCGATTGCCTCGTAATATATTCTTGTATTTAATTGAAGACATTATTGTATCAAGTTTTACCCAATTAAAATAATGTTTTATTCTTGAAGAGTTGTACTTACTTATGATAGCTTAAGCGAATGTTAAAAAGCTTAAAATAAAATGATGTACTTATGCTATATTATTATACAGCTTTTTGCTAGTAATAAGATGAGATTAGAGACTTATAGTAGAAAATTAATTTTTAATTAAATAATTTTTTCTTCTATTTATTTCAAATATTTCCTGATAATTAATTTAAAAGAAATTTCCTAACGTTAAATAGAATATGTAGTAAGTATGTAGATTTTATCGTATGTTTCAAGTTGAAGATACATTGTAAAATTTTAATTATGCTTTGAGATATTGTTGAGTGAAAATAAACTTTGTTGAAATGAATAATTGTTTTACTTACCATCATCATACCACATTATACTGTCAGATTTATAAATGTCCGTAATATTTCCAAATAAACGACACTACATCGACTTTTTTCCATTAAAATATTAGAATTTACTTTCAATTTGAGTTGGGGTAATGAAACAAAGAATAATTATAAACTTTATGGTGGAGAACTGTATGTATCTATAGTACAGTGATAGATGGCCCACTGGCAGATGTTGTTGGATCTATAAGTATTAAGGTTAACTTCTCCTAGTCCTTTTAAAGACCGGGTCATCATTCTTCTGATGGTACCCAAGTAAAATAGAGAAGAGTAACGTAAAAAACTATCTAGATTAGATTATATAGTACATTACAAAACGTGTAGATAGATTTTTGTCTTGTTGATGTACCTATTTCTGAACTTTATTAATAATTTCCAAATTTAATAATTTTGTCACAAACATCCTTGTGGTTAATATCATTTAATAATCACTCGATGGTCTTGTGATATTATTGGAATAAAAAAAACAAAATATCGGTAATATCTTTGAGGGAAGTTTTTCATGCCCTTCTTAATGTTAATAATTTATATCTATGTTCAGATAGCAAATATTGTTTTTGGATTAATGGTTCAATACAATATTTGTAGTATTTTAAAAATTAAATGATTTCTTGCTACTTTTAAAGTTTAGTTAGTAGTTTAACTATAATTTTATATTCATTTTAATATAATTTTAATAAGAATGCTAACTAGAATATTAATTATAATTTTCCTCCTTGTCTATCGTCTGAAAATTTAAAATCAACACTCTTCTCTGCTTCAACAACCCCTCGTATAGAGATTAACGTTCGCACGCAAAGTCAACATAATTAGCCATATCAATTATTCAAACCATATATTTTTATGACTTCCAATGTAGGTAGTGACTATAACATGCGTAATGACTTATTATACCTATATGTTAACGTATCCCTTTCATTCTACATGCTTTTTATTATTGTATATTTGTAATCGCAAATATTATTAAACCACATTAATGGGATTGATTCTGCACGAATAAATTTTTATAGGTTATCTTAAATTTTTCTAAAGTGATAAAATATATGTTTGGAACTTGTGCAGAGGCTACCAGTTCTGCGGGAGAGTCGCTCTCGGCCCAAACGCAAAATGCCATCTCTGTCCATCAACAACCCTATGGAAGTTCTTCGACAGCGGCTTTTATTGGAGGTTGCACGCAAGCAAATGCGCGAAGCCAGCCAGAGACAAGCGGTCGCGAATAGGGTCTTCCTGCAGAACGTAGGCAAACGAGGTAAATATATATCTACTCTATGACTATCATCGTTGTTTTTTTTGGCATATAAAATTATAATAGATATGTTATTTTCATTTCAAACATGTTAATACTTCGCCTTTTGGTATGACTTGGTAAGTTTAGGTTCAAATGTAAAGTGTATGTAAAAAACTTCCCGAAAAATAATTTCGTTAAATTGACCTGTTAAAATGCTTGAAATTGAGCTTGAACGTTAGACATCAAAGATAATCGAAAAACATTATCAAAGATATTTATCAAAGGTTTTAGCTGTCGCAGGCAATAGAGTAACTTTATTCGATATTTTCTTAAAAGTCGTTTTATACATCCAATATCCAATATCCATAAATATTTAAAAAGTAAGTATATAAATAAAAAGTAGAAAAAAAAACGATTTACATTAATAAATTTTTAATTGTGGGAGTCGAACATCCAGGCATGTATTTCGCCAGTCCGTACTGGAGAAGGTGCCCCACACCCGCAGAAGATTATGTAGCATATAAATGCTACTCTTTCTCTAGCTATGAGTGTGGGATCCGGAGGCCCATTTCATTTCCCTTAGCCTTCCCGATACATTTGGTTATTCCCGTCAATCCTCCTTTCCTTATCCATTATCATTTTAAGGCGAGTAACGCATTTATAGAGGATATGCCAGGCCGGGCTTTGCAAAGGTTCATGGGCGGCGATGATCGCTTATCTCATCCGGCCCACCAGCAAACAAAATAAAAGAGTAATAAATACACACTTCCTGTGTGTTTTACATTATGTTTGCGTAGATTTTCACTCCGCAGAAGCGTCATTCCCCCTTAACTCCATTTAAGCGATGTTGTAAATATTGCTGATATTGCATAAAAATAAACAACGCAAGTTAAATAGTAGGAACATTGTAAATATTTGGCTGCCAACTGTATTTTCGTTTGAGTATTTAAAGCTCATTAAGTTGAGTGAGTGTGTTGATTCATTATGAGTTTATTTTATAAGAATTGGTATACATGTTTCATGAAATATTGTTTACTAGCTGTGCCCCGCGGTTTCACCCGCGTAAGTCCGCATCCCGTAGGAATATCGGAATAAAAAGTTGCCTATATGTTATTCCAGTTATCCAGCTGTCTACGTACCAAATTTCATTGCAATCGGTTCAGAAGTTTTTACGTGAAAGAGTAACAAACATCCATACTTACAAACTTTCGCATTTATAATATTAAAGGATCTTTGAATCGTATAATATAATGCATTATTATAATTTTTATGCAGGTATCTGGGCGAACTCAATTTCATCTCGCTACGACAACTAAAGGATTCTATTGACCCTGTCCTCTTGTTTTCAAAGCTATCTCCAATTTCAACAACATACGATTGATAATAGTCTGAAATTCGTATTTTGTTCGTGTTGTTCATTAATTTGTCAGATATATAGGTAGGTTTGTCTAGAATCTATGTAAGAGAGCAGACAAACGCTTTAAGATATCATATAGCATAACGTAAATTGATTGTTTTTTTTATTGTTATCTATTTATGAAATGTATGTATGTATGTTATCTATTTATGAAATGTATGATGGTGTGATGTTAACCAGCTCAACATTGACACCATTATTATGTTTTGATTCTTTCTTTGTAATACTGTATTTTTAAATTGCTACGATTATATGTGCCAAAGAGTTTTATTAAATGTATTTTCCTTTAATTATAAGTGATATTATTTATAAAAGTGATATATTATTAAAGTATTTTGTATAGTTGTAATTTGCAACTGTCTCCTACTTAGAATGAATTTCATTTATAGATAAGTACAGAGTAGCTGTTACATGTATATTTTTTACTCTAAATATGATCTCTATTAGCTTATTAAAGTAGAAAATTTATAATAGTCTGTAATAAATTGAATTGCGTTCAATAAAAACGTTAAATTGTTGCAGTGTTTTCATTCACCACTTCTGGTTTTCTTTAATCCTTAATAACAAATGAATAAATAGAGCAAATAAAGATCTTGTGGCTAAACTGACTATATTTTGGTGTATTATATAAAGTCATGAAACACACACCTTTTACAATTAAAAATCTATTTTACATTAGTTTCAATATCATGGTTCAACTAAATCAGTAGATAGAGACCTACTTTTATCCATTACTTACCCTTCTTACAAATTAAGAGCCGCCCTACCTCGCATTGCCACTCTACCGTCTTAATGTGTGGTTTAATTTATCACGAGCTATTATCTAGTAGTAAATGATAATATTATTCGAGAGAGGATCCTTAAAAGACACGAAAATTTGTAAGTTAAGTGCTAAAAAGTCAATATAATTTATATCAATTTAATTTTTTTTACTTGTCGAAATTAGAAAATGAAGCGTAATAATTGTATTATTTTCTTTTGATAGACTGTTCTCATTAACTCTGCTTTATTATGGCACTGCAGTTACAATCCTGGGGTGAACGAGGTCCGCCGCTCGAGGTAAAAATAACAAAAAAATGGTTTGGTAGATATGAAGAAAATAAATTAGAAGTTGCTCAAATGAAATATAATATCAGATCCATAATCCACATAGTTGTTACATAGTAAAAATACTTTTAAGTTATGTAGAGATTAACCAATCGTCATTGGTTATGAACATTTATGATTCAGCCTGATTTTGTTTCATAAAGCTGTCAAAGTGAACTTAGATAGTCCATTTAACACCTCTTATAGGCGGTCCCCTTAGCGGTCCCTGACCGATTAATCTTAAACTATATTAGATTTTCCTCAGTGCACTTTGATCATTCTAAGTGATATCTATAATCTAATAGATTCAAATTTAAGATTGCATACTTTATGTTAAAGGATTTTGATAATGCATATTTAATAACATTTTAGACTTATTTGAGATTTGAAAATCATTTGAGGTACCTCAAATTAGTTTAGGAAGACCTTGGGGAAGAGTTTTTTTTTTATATTTGTTGATGTTAATACGGGGCTCGACGCCGAATACACGAATTGGGCCAGCTTCCACCGGGGAAGTACCACACCCTTACAGATAACCGGCGTGATAATAGTATCAACCTACTGTGTTTCGTACGATGAGTGGGGGACCTGGTAGCCCGTTTCCTTTCCTTTACCATTCCTAGTCCTTTTCTTCTTTTTAGTCGTCAATCCTTTTTATATATATTACCCCTTAAAAGTGGGCTGCGCATTCGCAGTCATAACCTCTGCGAATGTTCATGGACGGTGATGTTCGCTTTCCATCAGCTCAGTTGCCCGCTATGACGTAAAAAAAAAAAAGAGATTTTGGCCTATTTCTTTGTATAACAATTGAATTTCACTCTAAATCTTTAATGCACATTCATTTTAAGTATTTAAAAATAAATGTTTACATTTTATTAAACGACCAAATATATTAGCATACGAGTATATGACTCGTATGCTAATATAAACCTTTCAATGGAAATATGGCTACATAGGTATGTTATGTTGACTATGAAGGTCGCCCGTGTATCAAACTCCTGACACCAACTTCGCTTGATTTGATAAATAGGAATATTACTTAGACAAACAATGTGTTCACGTAACATTGTGAATAAATTTACAGGCGAATGTTCATTTATGTCTATAAATGTCATTTATTTTCTCTCGTATAACAATTAAAATATTGCTGAAAGGTACGGTAGGTGAATGTTTTGTTATGATAAGAAATCGTGTATATGTTTAAATATATAATAAAGTGTTTAGCTTAGATTGGGAGTAGGTATTTCAAAAGGGAATTTGATCATAAATTAATGATACATCATGACCTATTGCTCTATTAGCCTTACCTTACTTTATGCTGTGATGACACCCGTTCAATCCTTGTGGCATTTAAACATATTTTCCATGATATCAATACCTAGAAGCCCTAAGAAAATTCATTAACAATTGGACTAAAGTTTCGGTTCTATACAACTGAAAGCAAAAAGAACAATCCAATGATTGGATTCGGTACTCTACAATAGTTCGCGTCGAGGTCGTATCAAGTTAAATTAAAATAACGGCTAATACTCTTTAGTGGCCTAAGAAAAGCACTTCTTTGTTAATATTAATAGGATGTATAGATACGTCTTTGAAATTAGAATTGCGAACGAATTTATTAGATTAAATAAGATTATCATATATAAAACGTATAAAATTCTCTAGTACACTAACATTTGGTATTTTTACTTTAGAATAGGTTTCTAGGTCCCACATTTCATCTCGTAGCTTGACAATATCATAAAATGTTCTGTTCTCTGTAACTAATCATATTGTGTGCACAAAGGAACCTTTGGCTTGTTCTAAACTTGCAAAGAATACTAAGCACCCGAAACACACGAATTTAATAAATTAACTACTATATACATAACAAGAATATTAAAATATACTCTCATCTTGTTACCTACTTTGTGACTCGCATGGATAGTAAAATAATGCAAATTTCCGATGGGCAAGATTCCGATGTGTCTATAATTATAATCAGTATAATCACCAACAATTAGTATAAAAAAGAGCTATGAGTCTTTAGGAGGGCTATGTAAAAAAATTGTTTGTGGATGAAGGGAAAATTTAAAAAAACATTTAGGGGGCTTAGTCCGGGAGCTCTATATCAATGATACGGCTGATACAGCGATACCTACGCTCCTGATAAAAAAGTATCTATAATGCTTGTAATTAATAGTACCTGAAAATGGCTTTATTGAACAAAAAATCAATGGCCAAGGTCACGGGGTATGTGTCTAAAATAGCGAGTTTTTATTAGGTGCTGATATTTTATCACTTATGTTTGATAAGTTGTCCAAAAAGCGGTAATAATCTTTAAATAAATGGTCACCCGATAATTGACTACAAAGAGGATTATTTTCTTTAAATAGCAATGATATGAAGGAAGTTTGGCTTCTGTTGACACAGTCTGAGGGACGGCACCTAGAAACGGTAATTAAAGGCGATTTAATTTGAAGCGGCACGCCGCCAGAGCCACATGATTTCATTACCCATTCCTCGTCACGTTTCGGTACTGAGGTAGCTTTTTCATTAGAAATCAATTAAAAAGCTTTTAAATGTACAACTGAAATTTCAAATTGTTACATTTCATCAAAGTGCAGGACGAATTTTATGTCTGTAGGTTTCAGATTTTATTTAAGAATACTTTTGACAGTAGATGACGTGCACGACTGATACTAGGCGATGGTTGCCGTACTGAACATGGTATGAAAATAAAATATCCCTATCTTTAATCTATTGGATCACCAGTTCTCATTCTATTATTATTGAAAATCGTTTTACACATATTAATGAAAAACCACGTTACATACGTTACATATTTTGGCATTATTAGATTTTGTTTATTAAGAATCAATAAGAATGTTATATCTGCTACATGTAAACATACATTTTCAGATATTTTATTGAATGCGTATCTACAATTATATTAAGCAATTTGAAGCATTTACAGTATAAATAGCTAAAAATTGATAAGGATTCTAAATGTTACGCATCTATATCTTTATTTTTATTTCTCATTCATTTATTATAGGGCGATATTCATATAAACTTGATTGTGATATGTAAGAAGGACATTACCCCAAAAGCTTAGCATGATAAGAGTGGATAGTGTTACCGGATATATTTAAAGGTACAAAAGTACTTCATTTTTTCCGTATGCCAATATCCAATACAGGTTTCAAATATTGTTCCGACGACTACTATATATTAGGTTACATACTCACAAATAGTCTTTAATAAATATATTATTTAATTAATAACAGAAACACACCAAGTCTTGGAGTCTTAAATATATACACATAGGTAACACAAGACACGTTATTATTGCAATTATAACTTAGGCATTTACAAAATATTTCTAGACATTCCAGTTTGCTTTGTTAACTTTTCTCATTGATGTGAGAAACGAACTTTTTGAACCGAATTTCTTTGTAGAGAAAGAGGAAATATTTCTTTCTGCTCGTAGAATTATGAAACGACCTTTTATTTAGTGCTCAAAATAATCATAGACATTTAAGTTTCAGCTCAGCCAGTTTATTATTATATTGTAGTAAGTAGCTTTTCGTATGCTTCTTTCGCGTATTCAAAACATATTATTTCAATTTATTACACATATATAGTGAAAAAAGATACATAGGAACTAAATATAAACAAAATAGTAATAGTACTTATTGGTTTTTATATAATCGTACAAATTCAAGTAGAAATGGATTCAAAAGCTTTATTAAATAATCCTATTCATATTTTAAGCATGAAACACAAACGAAATAACTAGATAGGTACTCATTTTGTAGACCTAATTAGTAAGAGCCTGCGTTTATTTTAAACAAAACAAACTTAATAGTTTGCTTTCAATAAATATTCGATCAGTTTACTCATAAATCCAGTAAACGTGATTTTGATCCTAGTTTTACCTAGTCTTGCCATAAATATTGTAATAAAGAAAAAAGAAAATTGTTAACTGCAAATAACATTTATTACTTT